>NW_028327171.1:93394237-93697268 GCF_987537825.1 Furipterus horrens
ACTATAAAAATTTTTTTAAAGATACAAGAAACCTATCAAGTAAACCATCTAACTCTACACCTAAATAAACTAAATAAAAATAAACAAACAGAGCTCAAAGTAAGTAGATGGAAGGAAATAATAGAGGTCAGAGCAGGAATCAGTGAAATTGAGTCTAAAAAAATTACAAAAGATCAATGAAACCAAGAGCTGTTTCTTTGAAAAGACAATCAAGATTGATAAACTTTTAACCAGATGAGAGAGAGAAAGAGAGAATAAATAAAGTCAGAAATAAAAGAGAAGTAACCACTGACAGCAGAGAAATACAAGGGAATTTAAGAAAATGTTATGAACAACTATATGCCAACAAATTAGAAAATCTGGTCACAATGGAAAAATTCCTAAAAAACATACAATCTTCTAAAATTGAATCAAGAAGAATCAGCACATCTGAATAGGCCAATTACAACTAATGACATTGAAGCATAATAAAAAATTTTTCAGCGAATAAGAGTCCAGTACCAGATAGCTTTACAGGTGAGTGTTACAGAACATTCAAAGAAGAGCTAACACCTATTCTCAAACTATTCCAAAAAAATTTTAAAGAAAGGATAACTCTCAATCACATTTTATGAGGCCAGCATTATTCTAATTCCAAAAGCAGATAAAGACACTACAAAGAAATAATATTATATGCCAATGATTCTAATGAACTTATATGCTTAAATTTTTAACAAAATGTTAGCAACCTGGATCCAGCAATACATTAAAAATATTATATAACATGATCAAGTGGGATTTTTTTTCAGGGGATGCTAGGCTAGTACAAATGTGTATCTATAAGTCAATAATGTGATACACCACATAAACAAATTGAAGGATAAAAATCACATGATTATATTAACATATGCAGAAAAAACATTTGATAAAACTAACACCCATTTATGATAAAAAAAATCTAAGTAAAAATGGATATAGAAAGAACATACCTCAACATAATAAAGGTCATATATGATAAACCCACTGATCACATAATACTGGGCAAAAACTGAAAGTGTTTCTCTTATGATAAGGAATAAGACAGGGATGTCCACTTTCACCACTCTTATTCTATCCACACCAATCAGAGGAGAAGAATAAATAAAAGACATTCAAATAAGAAAGGAAGAAATAAAACTGTAATTATTTGCAGATGAAATACTTTACACAGAGAACCTAAAGATTGCACCAAAAGCTACTAGAAATGATAAATTAATTCAGTAAAGTAAGTAGCAGGATAAAAAATAAATGCAGTATTCCCTCACTTATTTTGGATATTACATTCTAGACTCCTCTCGAAGTAGGAAACTTAAGTTTATTCTACACTCTTAAACCTACATAACTTTCACAACATACATATACAGTACCACAAAATCCAATGATATAGTGAAAATTCCGCAAGAAATAAATATATTTTTAAAAATCCCGTGATACAGTGAAGCCACGATAAGTGAACCACAATATAGAGAGGGACTACTGTACCCAGACTGTTGGAGTTTATACATTGATAATTATCAGAAAGAAAATCTAAGAAAACAACCCCATTTACCATTATTGAAAAAATTAAAATACCTAGGAATAAATTTAACCAATGATGTAAAAGAACTGTACTTGGAAAATTATAAGGCACTGAAGAAAGAAATTAAGGAAGATATAAATTAGTGGAAGCATATACTGTGTTTATGGATAGGGAGAATCAACATTATTAAAATGTCTATACAACCCAAAGCAATCTATAGATTTAATGTAATTCCTATCAAGATGTCAATGGCATATTTCACAGAACTATTACAAATATTTCAAGAAGTTACATGAAATCACCAAAACCCCAAATAGCCATCAAATTCTTAAAAAAGAACTGAGTTGGAGGAATTATGCTACCAGACATCGAAGTGGACTGGTTGGAGCCTCATCTGTGCATGAAAAGATTGCAAGTTCTACCCCAGTCAGGGCACATACCTGGGTCATGGGTTCAATCCCTGGTCACAGAAAATACCTAAGTTATTGGTTCAATCCCTTTTTGGGGGTGACACAGGAAGCAACTGATCAATGTTTCTCTCCCCCTTCTTTCTCTGAAATCAATAGACATCCTTGGTGAGATAATAAAAACAGCATGGTACTGGCATAAAAACAGACATATAGATTAATGGAACAGAATAAAGAGCTTAGAAATAAACACATGCCCTTATGGTCAATTAATATTTGACAAAAGAGACCAGGACACACAATGGGTTAAAAAAAGTCTATTCAATAAATAGTTTTGGGAAAATTAAACAGTTACATATAAAAAATGGATTTAGACCACCTTTTTACACCCTACTCAAGGATATATTAAAAATGGATTAATGACTTAAATGTCAGACTTGAAATCATAAAAATTTTATAAGAAAGCATAGGCTGTAAAACCTTACACATTTCTCATAGCAATATTTTTCTGACATTTCTCCTCAGGCTAGGGAAATAAAAGTAAAAATAAACTAATGGGACTAAATTAAACTAAAAAGCTTTTGCACAGCAAAGGAAATCATTGACAAAATGAAAAGATACCACACTGAATGAGAGAACATGTTCACCATTGATACATCTGATAAGGGGTTAATATCTAAAATTTATGAAGAACTTATAAAACTCAACAAGAAAACAAGTAATCCAATTAAAAATTGGACAAAGGACCTGAATAGACACTTCTCCAAATGGGACAAACAGATGTCCAATAGATATATAAAAAGATGCTCAACATCACTTATTATCAGATAAATGATAATTAAAACCACAATGAAATAACACTTCTCACCTGCAGAATGACCCACGAGTAAATCAACAAAAATGAGTGTTAGCAAGGATTTGGAGAAAAGGGAACCCTCATGCATGTTGATGCAAATTCACACTGGTTCAGCAACTGTGGAAAGCAGTATGGAGCTACCTCAAAAAATAAGAATAGAACTGCCTTAACCCAGGGATTCCACTTCTGGGAATATATCAGTAGAGACCTGAAATATTAATTCAAAAGAACATATGCAGCCCAAGTGTCCATTAATTGATGAGTGGATAAGAAGCTGTGGTACATTTACCCAATGGAATACCACTTGACTGTAAAAAGAAGGAAATCTTACCTTTTACAACAGCATGGATGGACCTGGAAAGTATTATGCTAGGTGAAATAAGCCAGTCAGAGAAATATAAACCATATGATGTCACTCATATATGTAATCTAATGAACAAAATAAACTAACAAAATACAAGTAAACTCATAGACACAGAGATCAGATGAACAGCTATCAAAGGGGAGTGGCATTGGAGCTCAGGTGAAAAATGTGAAGGGATTAACAACAACAACAAAACCCTCAATGACACAGACAACAGTATGGTGTTTGACAGAGGTAAAGAGGGGTTAGTGGTGGCAGAAGAGGGTAAAGGTACAATAAATAGTGACAGGAAACTTGACTTTGGGTGGTGAACACTGTAAAATATACTGATGATGTATTAGAACTGTACACTTGAAACTGACATACTTTTATTAACCAATGCCATCCCAACAAAGTCAATGAAAATTTAAAAAGAAGCTGGGAATATGATAACACAAGTGAGCAAAAATTTTAGAGAGATAACAGTTCTCTGCCAATTTGCCCTACTAACCTTGTCTCTTATTATTCTGGACTACTTGCCCAAGTTTTTGTAAAACGTAGAAAAGTGATTTTTTTAAACTACAATCATGGCAGGTAGCATTACAGAAGCAATAGGCCATTTTTGAGGTATAACTAAGGAGAAATTGAGTTAGGGATAGAGTTAATATTCACTGAATGGTGGAGCAGGGCCTGATTTATGACTATTTGAGTGTGTACCATAGTGGCTGGCACAGGAATTAGGAGGATCATAGGGAAAAAACAATGTTTGAAGTTTAAGGTACCAGAAGCTAATACATAGAAAAATATTTGAATCACCAGATATGTAAAATTATAATTGAAGTATTCTGTTCTCACTGAGGCCTGATCAAAACAGAAATGCGGTCCTGTCAAAGTTACTGTCATATCAGAATATATTTGATAATATATCATATAAAATTATTTAATGAAAGGTTTATCTTCATTTTTGATTGAAATTATATAACATAGAATAATTATATTTCCTGTCTTTTAGCACTAAAACTTATAATGTATAATGTACTATTAAAAAGTTACAGGATATTACCTATAATGACTTGTGAAATTGAAAGATGAATTTCTAAAAAGTTATTAATATTAAAAAACTACAAATTTTAACCAAACGTATCAGAGAGAAACCTGAATCAGCACTTTTTAATAGAAAACATTGCCAAATAATACAGACTAGTGTTCATAGTTGTTAGGATATGCAGTCAAAAATATAATAAATCAATTATGGAATGTGTCAAGAGTTAATAAAAAGACTGGAATTTTTATGAATTTTGTAATGTTTTTGATGGTTTTGTAAGATTTATAACTTGTTTTCATAAACTAAATAAGTATGAATTTGTGTGTATAATTTTGAGGTCATTGATTTTGTGTGTTTTATTAATTTCTTTTAATGAAGGCTACAAAAAATTTCAGGTTGAAGTCATTGAATCTGCCCTGATTAATTAATACCTTTGTATATAAATCTCTTCATGTGTTTATTTTCCACCATCTCCTGCATAACATATGCTTTATATGTGCAGAAACTGTTTTGTCTTCAACTGTGTTTAGCACATGAAGCCACAATAACACACAGAAGATACTTGATAAATATTTACTGAATAAATAAATGAATAAATGATACCATTTAATTCAAAAGACAGGTTATTGTTAATTTATTATTTTTATAATTTTTTTACATTTTTCAATTGCTGTTCTATTACAGTTGTCCCATTTTCCCCTTATTACTCTCCCCTGCCTTGCCCCCCCTCTCCTTCCCCACAGTTGATCCTCATCCTGTTGTCCATGTCCATGGGTCATTTATATTAGTTCCTTGACTAGACACTTCCCCTTCTTTACCCCCTTTTCCCCTTTCCTTCTGGTGACTTTAAATCTGTTCCCTGTTTCCAAGCCTCTGGTTTTATTTTGCTCATTTGTTTGTGTTGGTCATTAGTTTCCTGTATTAGGTGACATCATATGGTAATTGTTATTTTGTTGCTTGGCTTATTTGACTAAGCATAATACTGTCTAGTTCCATCCACGTTGTTGCAAATGGCAGGAGTTCCTTCTTTCTTTCTGCTGTATAGTATTCCATTGTGTAAATGTACCACAGTTGTTTGATCCACTCATCCACTGATGGGCACTTAGGCTGTTTCCAGCACTTGGCTATAGTAAATAGTGCTGCTATGAACATCGGGGATGCATAGGTTCTTCTGAATTGGTGCTTCAGGATTCTTCAAGTATAATCCTAGCAGTGGAATTGCTGGATCAAAAGCCAGTTCCTTTTTTAGTTTTTTGAGGAGATTCCATACTGTTTTCCACAATGGCTGCACCAGTCTGCATTCCCACCAACAGTCAATAGGGTTCCCTTTTCCCCACATCCTTGCCAACACCTGTTTTTATTTTATTTTATTTTTATTTTTTATTTTTTTGTTTTTCATTTACAGTTGTCTCATTTTTCCCCCATTGCTACCCCCACCCAGCCCACCCCTTCTCTCACGATCATATACCCACCCATTGTCCATATCCATGAATCATTTATACAAGTTCTTTGACTAAACCCTTCCCTTACTTATACCCCTTCTCTCCCTCCCCCCTAATAGCTGTTGTTCTGTTTTTGTTCTATTTAGTTCATTTGTTTGCGTTGTTCTTTAGTCTCCTGTATTAGGTGATATGATATGGTATATTTCTTTCTTTGCCTGGCTTATTTCACTAAGCATAATTCTCTCTAGTTCCATTCATGTTATCGCAAATGGCAGGAGTTCCTTCTTCCTTTCTGCTGCATAGTATTCCATTGTGTAAATGTACCACAGTTTTTTAACCCAATTATCTACAGATGGGCACTTAGGCTGTTTCCAGCACTTAGCTATTGTAAACAATGCTGCTATGAACATAGGGGTGCATAAATTCTTTTAAATTAAAGTTTTAGGATTTTTTGGGTATAATCCTAGCAGTGGAATCGCTGATTCAAAGGGCAGTTCCATTTTTAGTTTTTTGAGGTAATTCCATACTGTTTTCAATAGTGGCTGCACCAGTCTGCATTCCCACCAACAGTGCAGTAGGGTTCCCATTTCTCCACATCCTCGTCAGCACTTGTTGTTTGTTGATTTGTTGATGATGGCCATTCTGTCTGGTGCAAAATGGTATCTCATTGTGGTTTTTATTTGCATCTCTCTGATGGCTAGTGATGTTGAGTATTTTTTCATGTGTCTATGGACCCTCTGTATGTCCTCTTTAGAGAAGTGTTTGTTCAGGTCCTTAGCCCATTTTTTAATTGGGTTGTCTGTTTTCTTGATGTTGAGTCGTATAAGTTCTTTATATATTTTGGAGATCAGTCCCTTGTCTGAGGTATCATTGGAAAATATGTTTTCCCATATGGTTGGTTTCCTTTTCATCTTTCTGATGTTTCCTTTTGCTGAGCAGAAACTCTTTAGTTTGATGTAGTCCCATTTGTTTATTTTTTCCTTTATTTCTCTTGCCTTAGGAGATGTATCTGTGAAAATATTGTAATGTGGGATATCTGAAATTTTCCTGCCTATATTATTCTCCAGGACTTTTATGGTGTCATGGCTTACATGTAAGTCTTTGATCCATCCTGAGTTTATTCTGGTGTGTGGTGTAAGTTGGTGGTCTAGCTTCATTTTTTTGCACGTTCCTGTCCAGTTCCCCCAGCACCATTTGTTGTAGAGGCTCTTCTCACTTTATTTTATGTTCCTTCTGCCTTCATCAAATATTAGTTGACCATATAGTCCTGGATTTATTTCTGGACTCTCTATTCTGTTCCATTGATTTATATGTCTGTTCTTATGCCAGTACCAGACTGTTTTGATGACAATGGCTTTGTAGTATAATTTGATGTCTGGTATTGTGATTCCTCCTGCTGTGTTCTTCGGTCTCAAGATTGCTTTGGCTATTTGGGGTCTTTTGTTCTAGGTCTGTGAAGTATGTCATTGGTATTTTAATAGGGATTGCATTGAATACACAGACTGAAAATGAAGGGATGGAAAAAAGTATTCCAAGCAAACAAACATGAAAAAAAAGCTGGGTTAGCAATACTTGTATCAGACAAAACGGATTTCAAAGGAAGAGCAATGAAAAGAGACAAAGAAGGACATTTCATAAACTTATATCAAGAAGATATAACACTGATAAACATACATGCAAGCAACACAGGAGCACCCAAATATATAAAGAAAATACTAGGAGACCACAAAACAATAGTAACAGCAACACACTCATAGTAGGGGACTTTAACATTCCTTTATCAACAATAGACAGATCTTCAAAGCAAAGAAACACCAAGGATATACAGGCATTGAACAACACACTAAACCAGAACTTTTCACCCCAAAGAGGCATAATATACATTTCTTTCAAATGCATATGGGACATTTTCAAAAATAGACCACATGATAGGACACAAAACAGGCCTCAAAAAATTCAAGAAAATTGAAATTATATCAATTATCTTTTCAGACCACAATGCCTTGAAACTAGAAATCAACCTCAAAGAAAGAAATCAAAGACATCTAAACCCATGGAGAATGAATAACATGCTATTAAATAATGAATGGGTTAATAGTTACATCAAAGAAGAAATCAAGAAGTTTCTAAAAACTAATGGTAATGAACACACAACAGCCCAAAACCTATGCGACACAGCAAAAGCAGTCCTAAGAGGGGAGTTCAAAGAATACAGGCATATCAGAAAAGGATAGCAGAATCTCAAATAAAAAATCTAATCCTAAAGCTACAAGAACTAGAACAACAACAGCAAACAAAGCCTAGGGCAAGTAGAAAGAAGAAAATCATCAAGATCAAAGGAGAATTAAATGACATAGAGACTAAATGAACAATTCAAATAATCAACAAAAGTAGGAGCTGGTTTTTTGAAAAAATAAAATCGATAAGCCTTTAGCCAGGCTCATTAAAAAAAAAAAAGAGAGAAGACCCAAATAAACAAAATCAGAAACAAAAGAGGAGAAATTATGACTGATAGCACAGAAACAAAGGATTGTAAGAAATTACTACAAACAACTGTATGGCAAGAAATTTGAAAACCTAGATGAAATAGACAAATTTCTGGAAACATATAATCTTCCAAAACTGAATCAAGAAATAGAAAGTCTCAACAGACCAATAACAAAGAATGAAATTGAAGCAATAATCAAAAATCTCCAGGCACACAAAAGCCCTGGACCGGATGGCTTCACAGGTGAAATTTACAAAACATTTAGGGAAGAACTAACTCCTACCCTCCTCAAACTATTCCAAAAAATCCAAGAAGAGGGAAAAATCCCAAACTCTTTCTATGAAGCCAGTATTACCCTAATTCCAAAACCAGATCAAGACACAGCAAGGAAAGAAAACTACAGGCCAATATCACTGATGAACATAGATGCTAAAATCTTCAACAAAATATTGGCAAACAAGATCCAGCAACACATTAAAAAAATCATACATCACGATCGAGTTGGATTCATCCCAGGAATGCAAGGATGGTTTAATATTTACAAATCAATAAATGTAATATACCACCTAAACAAAATGAAAGGCAAAAATCACATGATCATATCAATAGATGCAGAAAAAGCATTTGATAAAGTACAACACCCATTTATGATGAAAACACTCAGCAAAATGGGAATAGAGGGAGCATACCTTAACATAATTAAGGCTATATATGAGAAACCTGAAGCCAACATCATACTCAATGGACAAAAACTGAAAGCATTCCCCCCGAGATCAGGAACAAGACAAAGATGTCCACTATTTCCACTCCTATTCAACATAGTGTGGAAGTTCTAAGCACAGCAATCAGACAAGAAAGAGAAATAAAAGACATCCAAACTGGGAAAGAGGAAGTAAAACTATAATTATATGCAGATGACATGATAGTATACATAGAAAACACTATAGACTCCACTAAAAAACTACTCGATATAATAAGTGAATTTGGCAAAATATCAGTGTACAAAATAAATATACAGAAATCTAAGGCATTTCTGCACACCAGCAATAAAACATCAGAGACAAAAACAAAAAAGAAAATACCATTTACTATAGCAACAAGAAAAATAAAGTACCTAGGAATAAACTTAACCAAAGAGATAAAAGACCTGTACTCTGAAAATTACATAACACTGAAGAAAGAAATTAAGGAAGATATAAGTAAATGCAAACAAATATTATGTTCTTGGATGGGAAGAATCAACATCATTAAAATGTCCATATTATCCAAAGCAATTTACAGTTTCAACCTGTTGTTTGTTGATTTGTAATGATGGTCATTTGACTGGTGTGAGGTGATATCTCATTGTGGGTTTAATTTGCATCTCTCTTGTGGCTTGTGATGTTGAACATTCTTTCATATGCCTATGGACCCTCCGTATTTCCTCCTTGGAGAAGTGTCTGTTCAGGTCTTTCACTCATTTTTTTCATTGGATTGTCTGTCTTCTTAGTGTTGAGTTGTATAAGTCTTTTATATATTTTGGAGATCAATTTATTGTGTAAGGTATCATTGGAAAACATATTTCCCATATGGTTGATTCCCTTTTCATCTTGTTGATGTCTTCTTTCACTGAGTAGAAACTTTTTGGTTTGATATAGTCCCATTGGTTTATTCTTTCCTTTATTTCCCTTACCCTGGAAGATATATCAGCAAAAATATTGCTGCATGTGATATCTGAGATTTTACTGTCTACGTTTTCTCTAGAAATTTTATGGTATCATCGCTTACATTTAAGTCTTTTATCCATTTTGAGTTTATTATGGTGACTGCTGAAAATTGGTGCTCTAGTTTATTATTATTATTATTTTTGCATGCCCTTATCTAGTTCTCTGAACACTATTTATTGAAGAGTCTATTTTTACTCCATTTTATACTTCTTCATCCTTTGTCAAATATTTATTGACCATACAATTTCAGGTTAATTTCTGGGCTCTATTCTGTTACATTGATGCACATGTCTGTTGTTATGGTAGTACCAGACTGTTTTGATTACTATGGCCTTATAATATAGTTCTATATCAGGTATTGTGATTCCTCCTATTTAGTTTTTTTTTTTCAAGATTGTTGAGCTGATTTGGGATTGTTTTTAGTTCTATATAAATTTTTGAAGTATTTGTTCTAGGTCTGTGAAGTTTGTAATTGGTATTTTAATAGGCATTGTATTAAATATATAGATTACTTTGGGTAATATGGACATTTTAATGATGTTAATTCTTCCCATCCATGAACATGGTATATGTTTCCATTTATTTGTATCTTCCTTAATTTCTTTCTTCAATGTTCTGTAAATTTCCAAGTACAGGCCTTTTACTTCCTTGGTTAAGTTTATCACTAAGTAATTAATTTTTCTTATTGCTATAGTAAATGAGATTTTTTCCTAATTTCTATCTCTGATATTTCATTGTTTGTGTACACAAATGTTTTTGATTTCTGAATATTGACTTTGTACCCTGTTATTTTGCCAAATTCACTTATTATGTTGAGTAGTTTTTTCGTGAAGTCTATAGGGTTTTCTATGTACACTATCATGTTGTATGCAAATAATGACAGATTTACTTTCTCTTTTCCGAGTTGGATGCCTTTTATTTTTTATTCTTGTCTGATTGCTGTTGCTAGAACTCCCAGATTATGTTGCATAGGAGTGGAGAAAGTGGACATCGTAGTCTTGTTCCTGATCTTGGGGAAATGCTTTCAGTTTTTTCCCATTGAGTGTAATGCTGGCTACAGGTTTCTCATATATGGCCTTTATTATGTTGAGATATGAACTCTATATTCCCACTATCTGAGTGTTTTTATCATAAATGGTGCTGTACTTTTTCGAATGCTTTTTCAGTATCTATTGATATGATCATGTGATTTTTGTCTTTCATTTTGTTTATATGATGTTTGACATTTATTGATTTGTGAATATTATAGCATTCTTGCATTCCTGAAATGAATCCCAGTTGATCATGGTGTATAATCTTTTTAATGTGTTGCTGAGACCGGTTTGCCAATATTTTTTGTTCATCAACGAAATTGGCCTGTAGTTTTCTTTTTGTGTGTGTGTGTCTCAACCTGCTTTTGGAATTAGGGTAATACTGATTTCATAGAAAGTTTGGGAGTCCTCCCTCTTCTTGGATATTTTTGAATAGTCTGAGAAAGATAAGAGTTATTTCTTGCCTAAATTATTTTGTAAAATTTACCTGGGAAGCCATCTGGCCCAGGTTTCTTATGCTGGGAGACGTTTTATTACTGCTTCAATTTCACTAGTTGTTATCAGTATATTCAGGCTTTCTGCTTCTTCTTGATTCAGTTTTGGAAGATAATATGTTTCCCAAAATTTGTCTTTTTTATCGAAGTTGTCAATTTCTTGTCATACAATTGCTCATAGTAGTTTCTTACAATACTTTGTAATTCTGTGGTATCAGTTGTAATTGCTACTCTTTTATTTCTGATCTTGTTTATTTAGGTCCTCTCTCTGTTCTTCTTGATGAGTGTGATTAAAGACTTGTCAATTTTATTTATCTTTTCAAATAACCAGTTTTTGATTTTATTAATCTTTTGAATTGTTTGTTTAGTCTCTATGTCATTTAATTCTACTCTGATCTTAATGATTTCCTTTCTTCTACTTACTCTGTGTTTTGTTTGCTGTTGTTCTTTTAGTTCTTGTAGCTGTAGAGTTAGATTTTTAATTTGAGATTCTTCTATCTTTTTTAGGTAAGCCTGTATTGCAATGAACTTTCCTCTCAAGTCTGCTTTCACTGTTTCCCATAGGTTTGGGGCTGTTGTGTGTTCATTATCCTTTGTTTCCAGAAACTTTTTGTGTTTTTTCTTGATGTTATTGTTAACCCATTCATTATTTAATAGCAAATTATTTATCCTCCATGAGTTTGAATGCTTTGAGTTTTTTCTTGAGATTAATTTCAAGGCATTGTGACCTGAGAAGATGCTTGCTATAATCTCAATTTTCTTGAATTTGTTGAGGCTTGTTTTGTGTCCTGTCATATGGTCTATTTTTGAAAATGTTCCATGTGCACTTGAAAAGAATGTATATTTTGCTTCTTTGGGGTGAAAAATTCTATATATATCAACTAAGTCCATTTAGTCAAGAGTGTTATTCATTATCTCAATATCCTTGGTGTTTCTTTGCTTTGAAGATCTGTCCATTGTTGACAATGGGGTGTTAAAATTTCCTACTATGAGTGTGTTGCTGTTGATGTTCTTGTGGTCTTCCAATATTTTTCTTATATATTTGGATGCTCCTATGTTGGGTGCATATATATTTACCAGAGTTATATCTTCTTGATGAATTGTTCCGTTAAGTTTAATAAAATGCCTTTCTGTGTCTCTTTTATGGCCTTTGCTATGAAATCTGTTTTGTCTGATATAAATACCTCAGCTTTTTTTTCACATCCATTTTCTTGAAATATTTTTTTCCATTCTTTTACTTTCATTCTGTGTAGATCTTTTGTTTTGAGGTGGGTCTCTTTTAGACCATATATATGTGGGTTATGTTTTCTAATCCATTCAGCTACTCTACATTTTTTTATTGCTGCATTTAATCCATTTACATTTAAGGTTATTATTGGTAGGTACTTATTTATTGTCATTTTTTCTTCCCCTTTGTACCTGTGTCCCTCTCTGTCTCTCTCTGTCTCTCATTTTCTTAAAGCAGACTCTATAGCATCTCTTGCAATTCTGGTTTGGTGGAGATGTATTTTTTTTAGCCTTCTTTTGTCTGGGAAACTCATTTCACCTTCCATTTTGAAATACAGTCTTGCTGGGTAGAGTAGTTTTAGTTGTAGGGCTTTGTTTTTCATTGCTTGAAATATTTTTTGCCATTCCCTTCTGACCTGTAGTATTTCTCTTGAGAAATCAGCTGATAGCCTTACTGGATTTCCTTTGTATGCTATTAGCTTTTTATCTCTTGCTTCTTTTAGCATTCTTTCTTTGTCTTTGAATTTTGCCATTTTGATTATGATGTTTCTTGGAGTGAGCCTGTTTGGGTTCATCTTCATTGGGACCCTCTGTGCTTCCTGGACTTGGGTGACTTTTTCTCTTATCAAGTTAGGAAAGTTTTCTGTCACTACTTTATCAAACAGGTTTTCTATCCCTTGTTCCTCTTCTTCTCCTTCTTGTATTCCTATGATATGGATATTATTATGTTTCATGTTGTTCTGTAGCTCTCTTAAAACCTGTTCTTTTTTTTTTCAGTTTTTTTTTTTGTTGTTATTTTCTTGCACTATCTGGGAATTTTTTTCTATGTTGTCCTTCAGTTCACTGATCCGATATTCTGCTTCCTCTAGCCTGCTTTTGATTCCTTCTACTGAGTTCTTCAACTCAGAAATTGTATTCTTCAGTTCCTCATGGCTCTTATTGATAGCACACACTTACCATGTGCTCCAGCAGAGGGAGGGCAGAGTGGACTAGAGACTCTTAAGGAGAGTTTGGAACAGTGGTTTTGAGCAGAGAACTGAGGAAGCAGTTGACTGTGTCCCAGTGCTGACTCATTCCCCATGCTTCAGGCAGACGACTCCTCTCCAACTGCTATCACCTTAAGGGGAAGAAACAGCCCCACCCATAGAAATTAATCTGCCTCACCAGCTGGTAATGAAGGCTGATGGTTGATCACAGATTGAATAGATTAACAACTAAAGGAGACAGACAAAGGCAGTAGACCTCTGGTAGTCTCTAACAGGCTACCTAGGCCCAAACTGAAACATGATCTGATGCCACCAGGGGCAGATATATATATATTTAGAGAGAGGAGAAAGGAGAAAGAGAGGGAGAGAAACATCAATGTGCAGTTGCCTCTCACACGCCCCCAACTGGGGACCTGACGTGCAACCCAGTCATGTGCCCTGACTGGGAATCAAACCAGAGACACTTGTTTCATAGGCTGACACTCAATCCACTGAGCCACAGCAGCCAGGGCAAGTAAATATATCTTGACAAAACATAGTCTCTTTCTCAAATGGCTTACAATCTCATAAGAGAACTAATTCCTGTAAATGAAAGCATAAACAACAGTTCAGGATCACTTTTATTATAAGCTAAAATGTATGATACAAAAAGTAAGCTCTATAGGATGTCAGGATTGTGGGACATCAGTATGGCCAAGTTTTAGTGAGAAAACATTGACCAATAAAATAAAATTTGAATTTGTTTTTCAAGGATGTATAAAAATGAAAAGATCAGAGAAAAATGAGAAAGCCATTCTGTTTAGTGAACAGCAATACCAGTTATTGAGATTAAATTAGCATGCTGAGTCCAGAGCATAATAAACTGATTTCACTTTAGACCAACACCCCACTTAAATTTTCACCTTAGTTGTTATTCTATAAGCAGCTAGGAAGTCAAATAATGTCTTTAAATTATTGTGAATTATTACCAAGAAAATGTCAAGTATTTTACCCTAACGGCAAAATAGCAGTTATTTTTTATAGTAATTTTTCATAGTAAGTTAAAGAATCCTGGATATGATGTGGTCTTTTGTAAAATAAATAAATTAATTAAGGCTCAGGAATGAAGCAACAAAAACAAAGATTGCCCTTCTTGCCCCTGCAAAATAGTCTTTAGCTTGTGGGCAGCCCTTAAAATTCCCTAGGGCATGCATTTGTTGAAGGAGTTAGCAGATTTATTGAAAGGGTCAGGAGACACAAAGACCGCAGGTATGTGTGGGATTTGTGTGTGTGTGAGTGTGGTAGGGGTGATAGCAGTGAAGGAAGCAACTACCTATGTTTGAGGAAAGGTAATTACAGAAGATGACTTTTTGTCTTATAAAGACCTAAAGTTTTTGGGGTTGCTGTGCTAGTTCAAGAAAGATTAGCTTTGTTTACTGAGAATACATTTGGGGAATCACCTAGGGCATATATTCTTGCTATAAATATATTTTAATTCTTGTTTGTAACCAACAAACAGTTCTGATATATGTATTCTTTAGGGAGAAATTGAAAGAACCTAAAATTTACCAATAATTTCTTAATTAGAGGAAGCGAACATCATGCTGGCAGTTATAGAAGAAATAATAACCAGTGTGTGTATATCATTTTATAGCTTACAAAGCACTGGTACATATGCCACATAATTTCCTTACAGGGTCAGTAGGACCTCCTGGAAGGTCACAGTAACCCTGTGACACAGACTTAGACTGTATTTTACACATACAGCTTAAGGTTTTTATCATCTTTTTCTAACTAGAACACCTTCTTCCTGCAATGGTTTACCAGTTGTTAAACCCCATAACCTTAATTTATCCACCTGGGGCCCTGGACTCTCCAACATCCATTAATAAATAAGTTAATATTTAACTCAGCAGAGATAAAAGGTTAATATCTAACTCCAGGACCCAGCTCTGACTGGCTGGTTCCCAGGTTATGCTTATTGTTAAATATCTTAAATCACATTTCTTTTAAAAAATTATTTATTTATTTTTAGAGAGAGGGGAAGGAAGGGAGATAGAGATGAAGAGAAACATTGATATGTGAGAGGAACATCAATTTGTTGCTTCTCACATGCCCCCCAACCAGGAACCTGGCCTGCAGCTCAAGCATGTGCCCTGACCAGGAATTGAACCTGTGACCTTTCCTTTGTGGGATGATGTACAACCCACTGTTCTACATCAGTCAGGGCACTTAAGTCACATTTTTTAGTTCCATATTTTATGTCTATTATCTATGTTCCCAAATAGTTGAAATCTGTCATATCTGATGTTTTTCTTTCTGTTATTTGTTTTTGGGGATTATGCCTTAAAAATCCTAAAAGTATGATTTCAGTAGAGTGTTAGGAGGGAGAAGAAATAAATGCAGTAGCCAATAGGCTTTATTTAACCATAGTTTGATTAATAATCTTGAAAGTTGCTGAAAACATCTGCTGGAATTGGGTTTATATAAAAGCATACTGTGGAAGGTTGCTAATAAGTTATATGTGAAAGGAAAAAGGACTCTTTATCCAATAAATGTGGAAATGCTGTATTAAATGAAGTCAAAATGCTATTTCCCACTAGATTTATAGTACTTTTTCTATATTTATTGTTCATTGTTAATTTCCAAGCCAGGGTTAAAATATGTGCTTCTTGCATATTTTTTCCCTCTCAGAATCCTCCTTTTTAAATTGAATACAAGTATCCCTTTAAGGTAATAACACCTTGTTATGCACAATTTGTGGAAACTTGTGCTGTATCATTTACAGTTCATTGGGCATATAACATTCCTGTTTAAAATCTCCTGTTTAACACTTCTGTTTAAAATTTGAATTTCAGCAAAGAAACCTGGAACTATATTTCCCATAATCCCATTCCCTGAGTAATCCTGGATTTTAGCTTGCCCATGAAAGCAACGTGAAGAGATGAGGGAACCATTATTTTCTGAACATAGCATAACCAGATGCACAGAGGTGAGCTCTTGAGAACAGTCAACTGAATTCAATTTGAGTCAGTACATAGGACGTTCTCAGAGATACTAGATGATCAAAGCATCTTTCAGGCAAGACCTTTAGTCAGCAGCTTTAGTGCTTTGGGCTGAGATGACTTCTCTGCCCTTCAGGGGCAGCTCCCCTAACCTTTGGTAAAAGCTTTTCTGGTCTCTGTTCTTTCATCTATTCTAAGAAAAATGTGAGCACTTAATTTTTAAATAAAACCCTGTAGATCCATGATTCATAGACTGGCTTCTGTTTTCCTCATGAAGTGATTTAATATGTACTAATAAAGAGAGTCAGTGAGTCTATCAGAGATGTCTAAGTAACTGCCTAGTCAAATATTAGAATAACCACCTAGGAGTTCATGAAATTTACTCAATTTCAGAAAGCCAATATTTAGAGTATTTTCTATAGCCTTTCCCAGTACTGTGACCAAAAATAATGCTGCTGTTTTTATAGGCAAATCTTTAGCCAAAGAGTAACAGTATTGTTTAAGTCACCAAGAACTTGACCTACATATGTAAATTGGACATTGGAAAACATAACTACCCAATATAGTATTCTACAGAGGGTATATCAAGTTCTGGTACATTAATAATACCAAGTTGGTCAGCTTTCTTATTGGAAAGTACTAGAGTATGAGGACTAAATTGGTAGTAAAGAACAATGCCAATATAAAACCAAAAACAAACAAAACAACATTAAAAATAAAACCAAAAACTTCCTCTTCCCTACATAAGGTGATATGAATAAGTGTTCTGATACCTCTCTCTTTATCTACTTCAGTTATGCATGCATTCAGCTACGAAATAAAGGACATTCAATTTTGAACATTGTCTATCACAGTCATCTTATTCTTCTATAGTTCTCATTTCAGTCACCAGAATTCAGTGTATTGTGAGCTCCTATAGGGCGAGTACCAGACCTTTTCTTTTTATAGAAGCTTGCTAAATTACTTCTTTATGTTACTTTGGGGTTAGATGTTGACTAGTCTTTTCTGTTCTATGTATAACTTTCTTTCACTCCATTTGTGTTATGGAAAGTCAAGTTCATGCAACTTAAGATTATTTAAATCTAAGTTACATATCCTCTCACCAAGGCCAAAGAAGGATGAACAAAATAATAAAATTGAGCATTCAGGGACTAATTTTTTAGTTCTTTCTTGAATACATAGTGTGTTTCCTGAACTTCCAAATGTATAAAATATCCTAGAGAATTATACAGTTCATTTACATATCAGTCACTCAGCGAGACTGTTTGGGCACTACTAATATTATAATAATGTATATTATTATTTTTTGTTAGTAACATTATTTTTGGATCTCACACAGAATAAAATATATGAAAGATTTGATTCTTTCCCTAAAAAGAGTCAAAATTATATTGCTGTGTAAAATTATAATGCATATAAAGTCATTATGAATCCTTTTTTTTCCTGTTGAGACAAAAAGGTGTAAAACCCATCTTACTCATTTTAAATTTTAAAAAATTATACTTTATTGATTATGTTATTACAGGTGTCCAGTTGTCTCAATTTTCCACCTTTGCTCCCCTACACCCAGTACCGCCCACTCCCTAAGCAATCCCCAAACCATTGTTCCTGTCCATGGGTCACGCGTATAAGTTCTTTGACTACTCCACTTCCTATACTGTACTTAACATCCCCATGGCTGAGAGCTTGTATGTATGAACCATGGGCTTGGACTTGGTGGAGGTATTGCTGGGGGAGGTGGGGTGCTGGGTGGGGGGGAACAAAGGGGAAAAAACTGAAATTATTGTAAGAATATAACCAATAAAATATTAAAAAAACAAACAAACAAAAACCCCATCCCCATGGCTATTCTGTACTTATGTATTTGTACTTCTTAATTCCCTCACCTCTTTACCCATTATTTAATACTCCCCTCCTATCTGGCAACCATCAAAACCCTCTCTTGTATCCATGGTTTTTGCTCTGTTCTTCTTGTTTGCTTAGTTTGTTTTTAGATTCAATTTTTTTAGATTGAATTGTTGATAGATATATATTTATTGCCATTTTATTATTCATAATTTTGATCTTTTTCTTAAATAAGTCTGTTTAACATTTCTGATAATAATGGTTTGGTGATGATAAACATTTTTAGTGTTTTCTTGTCTGGGAAGCTCCTTATATACCATTCAATTCTAAATAATAGCTTTGCTCAGTAGAGCAATCTTGGTTGTAGGTTCCTGATTTTCATGACTTTGAATATTGCTTGCACATCTCTTCTGGTTTGCAAGATCTCTTTGGAGAAATCAGCTGACAGTCTCATGAGAACTCCCTGTAGATAACTAATGCTTTTCTCCTGCTATTTTGATTCTCTTTTTATCTTTAACCTTTGGCATTTTATTTATGATGTGTCTTGGAGTGAGCTTCTTTACAATAATCTTTTTAGGGATGCTCTGTGCTTCTTGAACTTGCATGTCTATTTCATTCACCAAATTAAGGAAGTTTTATTTCATTATTTTTTTAAATAGATTTCCAATTTTTTCCTTTTTCTCTTCTCCTTTTGACACCCCTATGATACGAATGTTGGAATGCCTGAAGTTGTCCCCAAGGTTGCTTACACTGCATCTGATAGGTAGATTGCTATCTCCATTTTCTTTACTACTTTTTCTAGAATTTTGATCTGTTGTTTCATTTGGGTCACATTTCTTTGTCTCCTCATTTTGAAATCCTCTTCGTGTTTTCTTTTCTTTTCTTTTCTTTCTGTATATAGGTAAATCTGCTTTGACTCTGTTGTCTTCGTAGTGTGGCCTAATATAATAGGTGTACTGTAGGGGCCAGTGGCACAGCCTTCCCTATCACCTAAGCTGGATACTTGAAGTACACCCTTTGTGTGGACTGAATATTCTCTCCTCTTGTAGTTGAGGCTAGTCTTGGTTGCTGTTGGCAGGTCAATGGGAGGGATTTTCCCAGGGTAGTCAGCTGCAGGGACTGGCTGTGTCCACTTATCACCAACCTCTGCACCCAATGGAGAATCAGCTGTGCAGGGGAAGCATGGTGGATTTCTATATGGTCTGTAACTATCAACTAGGTGCATAAGCTTTGGGATTTCCCACGTGGTGCAGGTCAAGGTCAGCCCCAACCTGTGCTCTGCCTGGGGCCACCCTGCCTTAACTATAAAACAATATGAAATAGCTGCTATTTGTACTGGTCTTGGAGAGTCCCAGGTAAAGCCAAGCTGTGAATCTAGGCTGGCTGCTTCTGGGGCTATATCTAGGGCCAACTATCAAAAGATATGGGGGCTGGGGGCTTTGCTGAGGTGGTTCTTGCTTGTTAGAGAGAATTTAGGAAGTTGTGAATCCATTCATATGGAAAAGTCACTGTTAACAGCTTGGGTGGGCCTGTAAGTTAGGTGGGATGGAATCTTAGGGGATATCCAGGGTTGGGCAAACAGTGTTAGCCAGGTTGATGGAGTCTCAGATATGGCACCCAACTGCTGGCCCTGTGGCTCTGTTGGGAAGGTTTAGAAAAGGGAAAGTGACTTCTGCCTGCCTTTCTGTCTGAGAGAAAGTTTTCCCCCAGCTCTCAACTTGATGCCAAACACTTCATTTCCTCGCTGTATGACACTGGTGCCTTTCAAGCTGCAACCCCAGTGCTAGAGCTCAGAGGAAGTGAGTCTGAGTAAGTTCATGTGTGGATTCTTTAAGGGGAACTGCTTGGGGCTCCAGAAGTTTCTTCCCACAACTCATTTCCCATTGGTTTTACCAGCCAGAAGTTATGGGAACTTATTTTCCTGGCATTGGAACACAGGTTTGGGGGCTTGGTGTGGAGCTGGGATTATTAGCTCTTGAGATATTCCTTCTGAATTTTTATCCACCACATGTAGATATGTGACCAAACTGTTCCACATCACTACCCCTCCTACCTGTCTAGATGGATGTGGTTTCTTTAATTTTATAGTTTTCAGATTTTCATTCAAATAAATTTCTGATGGTTTCAGTTATGCTTGTTCTATACTTTAGTTGTAATTTTGATGTGATTTGCAAGGTGAGTTGTATTTACCTTTGCTACTATCTTGACTGGAAGCCTAGGGTCATCATAAATTTTTGAAGAGATTTTTTTATTCTAGCATGAGCCAGAGTAGGCTCAATAGAGCACATTATTTCTCTCAAAAATGTATCTGATCCTGTTATTAAGGATGGTCTGGGAGATTCTAGTCTCAAAATTTAGTAACATATAGTAGGTGAAAGGCCACCAACCTGAAAACAAAGAGACAATTGCAAGGGAAGAATTTAGTTACTTGTTCAATTTTCTAAGCATGAAAACCATTTAGCTCTGAAAAGCATCCTAGGAGAAATTTGTTTAAAATGTGATCTAGACTTCTGGCCAAGAAGACAGATATGCTGCATCTCCCACCACAACAAGAAGGAATACAACTACCTAAAAACTAGAAACAACCAGAAGTTCCAGAAAATCAAACTGTATGAGCAACAACTGTACCTGAGATGCGGAGGTGAACAAACACAGGAGCTTGTCAGAATGAGGAGACAGAGAACAATGGCCCAAAAGGGGGAATGGATCAAGGTTCCAGAGGGAGAACAAACTGATGAGGAGATAGCCAACCTAACAGATGAGGAGATCTACAACCTAACAGACACAGAGTTCAAAACACTAGTGATAAAGATGCTCACAGGCTTGACAGATATGCTTAAGTATGGCAAATGCATAAGAGAAGAAGTGAAGGCTATGCTAAGTGAAACAAAGGAAAATCCACAGAAAAGCAATGGTGAAGGAAAGGAAACCATGGTTCAAATCAATAATTTGGAACATAAGGAAAGAGAAAAACCATCAAGCAGTGTAGAATGAGAAAGCAAGAATTGAAAAAAATGAGGAAAACTTCCAAACTTTTGTGAAGGAGATGGACATGCAGGTCCAGGAAGCATGGAGGGTCCTAGGCGAGCTGGACCCAGAGGAAACCACACCAGGACACATCACAATTGAGATGCCAAAAGTAAAAGGTAAAGAGAGAGTCCTGGGGGCAGCAAGAGAGAGGTGAGAGTTGCCTACAGGGGGTTGCGTATAGGCCTATCAGCTGATTTCTCAGAGGACACTTTGCAGGTGGGGAGGGACTGGCAAGCAGTATTCAATATGATGAAAGGCAACCAGCAACCAGAATTACTCTATCCAGCAAGGCTATCATTTGGAATGAAAGGGCAGATGAAGTGCTTCCCAGACAAGGTAAAACTAAAGGAGTTCATCATCACCAAGCCATTATTATATGAAATGTCAAAGGGACTTACTTAAGAAAAAGAAGATCAAAACTATGAACACTAAAATGACAACAAACTCACAGCTATCAACAACTGAATCTAAAAAATAAAAACAGAATCCAACAAAGCAAACCAGAATAAGGACAGAATCATTGGTATGGGAACCATTTGGAAGGTTATCAGCTGGGAGGGGGGAGGGGAAGAACTGGTGAAATGGTACAGGGACTAAGAAGCATAATCGATTGGTACAAAATAGACAGGGGATGTTAAGAATAAAATAGGAAAGAGTGAAGCCAAGGAACTTATATGCAAGACCCATGGACATGAACTAAGGAGGGGGGGGGTGAGATTGCTGAAGGGAAGGGGGGTCCTGGGAAGAGGGGAGCAAAGGGGAAAAAATTGGAACTACTGTAACAACATAATCAATAAAATATACTTAAAAAATGTAGTCTAGATAGAAATGGCAATTTTTTCAAGCTCTCACTTAGCACAGGGAGGCTGTTAACATACCTGAGACTCCTCCTAGTAAAGCCCAGGATTAACAAGCCTCATTCTTTCTGACTCAAGACTTTGGGGCCTCATTCTAAATAATATAATTACTTGGTCTTTTTGTTCTTCTAGTGGTTCACTACAGAACTCTCTGAGAAAAAGACAAAACAAAACTTGTGTCTTTTTTGTTAACCTATGGTTCAGTTTTAAGAAGTTTGAAGAAAAGGGAGAAACTTATACAATAGACAATAATATTTAAATGCTTTCAGATTATTACCTTAAGTTTGGTTGATTTAGATAGAAAAAGTAAACAAAATATATTATAAAAAAAAAGAGTTTAAATAGACTTTCATTTTTATAGATAGTGGAATTTTACCCCACAACATTTAAAATATCTTTTTTTTTTCTATAAGGTGACATAAACCAATGATTTAATTGCCAGTGGGTATATATCATACATATTATTTTTGTTTTGTTTATTTTTATATTACTCTTTTATTTTATTATTAAGTATATTTTATTGATTATGTCATTACAGTAGTTCCAATTTTTTCCCCCGTTGTTCCCCTCTACTCAGTACCACCCTTCCATCCAGCAATCTCACCCTCCCTTAGTTCATGTCGATGGGTCTTGCATATAAGTTCTTTGACTTCAACCTTTCCTATTATATTCTTAATATTCCCCTGTCTATTTTGTACTAACCAATTATGCTTAGTTCCCGCACCATTTACCCATTTCTTCCCCTCCCCTCTCCCAGCTGATAACCCTCCAAATGATCCCCATACCAATGATTCTGTTCCTATTCTGGTTTGCTTTGTTGGATTTTGTTTTTACTTTTTAGATTCAGTTGTTGATAGCTGTGAGTTTGTTGTCATTTTAGTGTTCATAGTTTTGATCTTCTTTTTCTTAAGTAAGTCCCTTTGACATTTCATATAATAATGGCTTGGTGATGATGAACTCCTTTAGCTTTACCTTGTCTGGGAAGCACTTTCTCTGCCCTTCCACTCTAAATGATAGTTTTGCTGGATAGAGTAATCTTGGTTGTAGGATGTCTTTCATCACATTGAATACTTCTTGCCAGTCCCTTCACCTCTTCAAAGTGTCCTCTGAGAAATCAGCTGATAGGCCTATACACACACCCCTGTAGTCAACTCTACACCTCTCTCTTGCTGCCCCCAGGACTCTCCCTTTATCTTTCACCTTTGGCATCGCAGTCATGGTGCATCCCGGTGTGGTCCCCTCCAGGTCCAGCTTGCCCGGGACCCTTTGTGCTTCCCAGACCTGCATGTTCATCTACTTCACAAAATTTGGGAAGTTTTATTCATCTTTTTTCAATTATTGCTTCCTCATTCTGCACTGCTTGACTGTTTTTCTCTTCCTTATGTTCCAAATTATTTTTTGAACACTGGTTCCTTCCCTTCACCATAGATTTTGTGTGTATTTTCTTTTGTTTCAATTAACATAGCTTTCACTTCTTCTCTTATGCATTCGCTGTACTCGAGCATATCTGTCAAGCCTGTGAGCATGTTTATCACCAGTGTTTTGAATTCTGTGTCTGTTAGGTTGTAGATCTCCTCATCTGTTAAGTTGGCTATCTCCTTGTCGCTTAGTTTTCCCAGTGGAACCTTGATCCACTCACCCTTTTGGGCCATCGTTCTCTGTCTCCTCATTCTGACAGGCTCCTGTGTTTGTTTGCCTCCATGTCCTAGGTAGAGCTGTTGCTCCTGTTACATTGTAAGGGACAGAGCCTTAGGGATTCATCAATACAGGGCGACCTGTTTCACCACCTTCTCATGCTGTATGTGGGGAGGGGTCTTAGAGGGAACAATGCCGCCCACCCAGCACTCGCCCCTTTTCCAAGCATCTCTCCCACTTCTTCACCAGACCGGCACCCCTCCAGCTGCTTCCCTGGCCATTGTTCCCAGAGTGGGTGCATCTGTGGAAGCTCTAGGTCCATGGGGGTCCTTCAGACAAGTGGACTCTGTTGAGACAGGCAGTTTCTGCCTCGTCCTCAACCTCCACTGACCTGCACAGTCAGAAGCAATGAGACTTGACCTTCCCCAGTGCTGGGACCGTGAGCCACAAAGTCCGTTGAGGAGCTGGGAATGCTCCCCAGGTGACTCTCCTGACTTTTTAAAACTTTGTGACTGTGCTTTCCGTGGGCCTTCCGCTGCTACTGCCGCTACCACCACCACACCACATCCTCTCTGCCCCAGCTCCACCCCTTCTACCTGTCTGGATGAGTATTTCTTCTTTATATCTTTGTTTGTTGGACTTACATGCAGCTCGATTCTCTGGAACTTCTGGTTGTTTCTAGTTTTGAGGTAGTTGTATTCCTTCTTAGTTGTGGAGGGAGACGCAGCATGTCTGTCTGCACCTCCATACTGTCTGGAAGTAAACTTATTCTTTCTTAATATGCACTGACCTTTATATTTTTGAGATGTGTTCTTAATAAAACATGAATTTTGAATTATTCATTCAGTTGCAGTAACAGATTTTTCCAGACCTATGTTCTGAGATTCTGCTGGTATATAATCAGCAATACATATATATAAACAGAACAAGGACTTCTGGCCAGGAACATCTGCAGACCCATCCACTCTGGCAACAACAGTCAGGGCAAGAGCTAGAGAGGCACCTGTCCCATACGAAAGTGGGAGAAGTACCTGGAAAAGAGGCGAGTGCTGGGCAAGTTGTATTTTTCCCTTTCAGACCCCACCCGCACATACAGCACCACAGAGTCGTGAAACAGGTTGCCTGTACTGATGAATCCCAAAGGTTGTGCTCTTTACAACATAACAGGAGTGACATCTCTACCTAAGACACAGGGGCAAACAAACACAGGAGCCTGTCAAAATGAGGAGACAGAGAAATATGGCCCAAAAGAGGGAATGGATCAAGGTTCCGGTGAGAGAACTAAGTGATGAGGAGATAACTAACCTAACAGATGCAGAATTCAAAACACTGCTGATAAAGATGCTCACAAGCTTGACAGATATGCTGAGTATGGCAAATGCATAAGAGAAGAAGTGAAGTCTGTGCTAGATTAAACAAATGAAAATCCACACAGAACCAATGGTGAAGGGTAAAAAAACAGGGTTGAAATCAATGATTTTGAACATAAGGAAGAAAAAATAGTCAACCAGTACAGGGTGAGGAAACAAGAATTGAAAAAAGAGAGGAGTGGCTTAGGAACCTCTGGGACAACTTTAAACGTGACAACATCCAAACCATAGGCGTCCCAGAGGAGAAGAGGAAGAGCAGGAAATTGAAAACTTATGTGAAAAAATGATGGAGAAAAAATTCTCAAATTTGGTGGAGGAAATAGTCACACAAGTCCAGGAAGCATGGAGAGTTCCAGGTGAACTTGAACCATAGGGGACCACACTAAGACACATCATGATTAAAATGCCAAAGATGAAAAATAAAGAGAGAATTCTAAAGCCAGAAAGAGAGAAGTGGAGAGTTGCCTACAAAGGGGTGCCTATAAGGCTATCAGCTGATTTCTTACAAGAAGCTTTGCAAGGAATAAGACAAGGATGTCCACTATCTCCACTCCTATTCAACATAGTCTTGGAAGTTCTAGACACAGCAATCAGACAAGAAAGAGAAATAAAAGGCATCCAAATTGGTAAAGAGGAAATAAAACTGTCATTATTTGCAGATGACATGATAGTGTATATAGAAAACCCTATAGACTCCACTAAAAAACTACTCAACATAATAAGCAAATTTGGCAAAATAGCAGGGTCCAAAGTAAATATACAGAAATTTAAGGCATTTCTGTACACCAACAATAAAATATCAGAGATAAAAATTAAAAATTAAAAAATCCCATTTACTATAGTAACAAAAAGAATAAAATACCTAGGAATAAATCTAACCAAAGAGATAAAAAACCTGTATTCAGAAAACTACATAATGCTTAAGAAAGAAATTAAAGAACATACAAATAAATGGAAGGAAATACCATGTTCATGGATGGGAAGAATCAACATCATTAAAATGTCCATCCTACCCAAAGCAATTTACAGATTCAATGCAATCCCTATAAAATACCAATGAAATATTTTACAGACCTAGAACAAATACTTCAAAATTTTGTACAGAACCAAAAACAATCCTGAATAGCAAAAGCAATCTTGACACAGAAGAAAACAGCAGGAGGAATCACAATACCAAACATCAACTATACTACAAAGCCACTGTCATCAAAGCAATCTGGTACTGGCATAAGAATAGACATATAGATCAATGGAACAGAACAGAGAGCCCAGAAATCAACCCCAGTCTAATATTTGACAAAGGGGGGAGGAGCATAAAATGAAGTGAAAAGAGCCTCTTCAATGAATGGTGCTCGGAGAACTGGACAGGGACATGCAAGAAATGAAACTAGACCACCAACTTACACCACACACTGGAATAAACTCAAGATGGATCAAAGACTTAAATGTAAGCCATGACACCATAAAAGTTGTAGAGGAAAACATAGGCAGGAAAATTTCAGATATCCCACGTAGCAATATTTTCACTGATACATCTCCTATGGCAAGGGAAATAAAGAAAAGAATAAACAAATGGGACTACCTCAAACTAAAGAGTTTCTGCTCAGCAAAAGAAAACATTAGCAAGATGAAAAGGAAACCAACCATATGGGAAAATGTATTTGCCAATGATACATACCTCAAACAAGGGATTGAACTCTAAAATATATAAAAAACTTACACATCTCAACACCAAGACAGACAGCCCAATTAAAAAATGGGCAAAGGACCCGAACAAACACTTCTCCAAGGAGGATACACAGAGGGTCCATAGACACATGAAAGAATGCTCAACATCACTAGCCATCAGAGATGCAAATAAAAACCACAATGAGATACCACTTTATCCCAGTCAGAATGGCCATAATCAACAAATCAACAAACAACAAGTGCTGATGAGGATGTGGAGAAAAGGGAACCCTACTGCATTGTTGATGGGAATGCAGACTGGTGCAGCCACTTTGGAAAACAGTATGAAATTACCACAAAAAACTAAAAATGGAACTGCCTTTTAAACCAGCGATTCCACAGCTAGGATTATACTCAAAGAACCCTGAAATCCAAATTCAAAAGAATTTATGCTCCCCTATGTTCATAGAAGCCAAGTGCTGGAAACAGCCTAAGTGCCCATCTGTAGAGGAGTGAATTAAAAAACTGTGGTACATTTTCACAACGGAATACTATGCAGCAGAAAGAAGGAAGAAACTTCTGCCATTTGCGACAACATGGATTAAACTAGAGAGAATTACGCTTAGTAAAATAAGCCAGGCAATGAAAGAAAAATGCCATATGATATCACCTGATACAGGAGACAAATGCACAACACAAACAAATGAACAAAATTGAACAAGGAACAGAATAACAGTTATCAGGGGGGAGGAAAGAGGAAGAGAAGGGGGATAAGTAGGGGAAGAGTCTAGTCAAAGATCATATATAAATGACACATGGACATGGACAATGGGTGGAGAATGAGTTTGCAGAATGGGTATTCTGGGTGGAGGGGCAATGGGGGAAAAATGGGACAACTGTAATTGAAAAGCAATAAAAAAATTTTTTTAAAAGGAGCTTTACAGTCAAGAAGGGACTGGCAAGCAGTATTCAATATGATGAAAAGCAGGGACCTACAACCAAGATTACTCTATTCAGCAAAGCTATCATTTAGAATGGAATGGCTTCCCAGACAAGGTAAAGCTAAAAGAGTTCATCATCACCAAGCCATTATTATATGTAATGTAAATGGGACTTACTTAAGAAAAAGAAGATCAAAATTGTGAACTCTAAAATGACAACAGACTCACAACTCTCAGCAACTGAATCTAAAAAATAAAAACAAAATTCAACTAAGCAAACCAGAATAGAAACAGAATCACAGGATGGGTATCATTTGGAGGGTCATTAGCTGGGAGGGGGAAGGATGAGAATTGGGGAAATGGTGCAGGGACTAAGAAGCATAATTGGCTGGTACAAAATAGTTAGGGGTAAGTTAAGAATAATATAGGATAGGGTGAAGCCAAAGAACATATATGCATGAGTCTTGGACATGAACCAAGGGGATGGGATTGCTGGAGGGAAGGGGGGACTGGGTGGAGGGGACAAAGGGGAAAATATTGGACCTACTGTAACAACATAATCAATAAAATATACTTAAAAAATAAAGAAAGAATGAGTTTACGTAGTGTCAGGTTGGTGGAGTATTCAGAAATATGTCCCTGGGTTTCACTATGCTACTCGGTGGCTTGTTGGATTAGTGAAGTGTGTTCATTTGAAATGATTTAGAGAAAATATAAAACCAAACTCTATTACAGATTTTTAGCATACAGATAATAAAGTGAATAAAACACAAAAATCTTAAGTTAATTCAAAAAACTTTTTACACGCTTATCCAAATAATTACCACTGAGGTCTATATACAACACACACCTAGCATTCCAAAGTTTCCATCATACCCTTCCTCAGTTAATACTCAGCCTCTCAAGGTGACCAGTATTCTGATATCTGTTATCATCAATAAATTTTGCCTGTTCTCAAGCTTCATGTAAATGGAATCATATATTAGTATGTATTCTTTTCTATCTGATCTCTTTTATGCAATGTAATGTCTGTAATTTGCATTCAAATCATTGCAGGTATCATTCATTTGTTCTTTTCTATTGCTGTGTGGTATTCCATTGTATGAATCTTCACAATTTATGTATCCATTCTCCTTCTGAAGAATATTTTACTTGTTTTTAATGAAGGAGTTATTTAAAAAGCTCTGTGCACATTTTTGTCTCCATTATTTGGTGCAATCAGAGCATATTTTACCTCTCAGTAATGTTTACTTAGGCAAGATGTTAATAATTATTTCTTTTTCATATATAAACACAAGGTATTCAGTCAGTTGTTAGCCATGCAGCTTCCTCTGGAGGAGGGTGCTTCTAAACTTGTAGCCGTGCCTAGATTACCAAGGATACCAATTTTACAACTCCAGAGAGAACAGTTCACATTGTAATTTGAGTTCTATGGTGGACATAAAATACCAATGATATCAGCTTGATATCATTGGTCATATAGCTAGGGGAACTGACAACTCGCAGGTCCGTAATTTCCTCATTGTTACTTTAAGCAACTTGCTTAACTTATACTACACACAATTGGTACTTCTAAATAAGGATAATAATTTACTAGGGTTTAAAATGTGCCTTGTATATTGTACTACACAGTTGTTAAATTTTAGCATTATACTATTTTCTTATTCTCTGTTTTTGAAAATAGGCATTTCAAATTTAAAAAACACATGAGTAACGTTCAAGGCTATTTTCAAGATATCTCCCAAGTATTTTTTTTATTCATATGGTTTCTTTGTGTATTTAGATAATCAAGTGTCAGAAAAACATCCCTCAAGGTTTCTTATAAACTATAAAACATTTTGGAAATAGATTCACCTGTTTGTCAATTGCAAAGACATGTTAAGTCTTCTGTGTAATTTATTACTCTTACTGCTGGTACTTATCTACTGGCCTTTACATATAGATATAAGGCAATCTACTCATTATACCCATAATGTTTTTTAAAACAATATTTTAAGAGCTGGGCAGATGTTAAAAACCAAGTGCCTTATAGAGATAGGTACAAGGTAATACTGACTCAGCATGATGAATGGTGAGAATGACTAATATTTTCTCATAAGTGAGTCAGAAATAGAAGAGACTAAGCCCAACATCAGAGTGTCTTTTTCGGGACAAGCCATGGTGGTATGAAATTCTATTTCTTTTTTTTTTTTTAAGTATATTTTATTGATTATGTTGTTACGGCAGTTCCAATTTTTCCCACTTTGCTCCCTTCTGCCCAGTACCCTGTTCCCTCCAGCAATGTCACCCTCCCTTAGTTCATGTCCATGGGTTATGCATATAAGTTATTTGGCTTCACCCTCTCCTATATTATTCTTAACTTCCTCGTCTATTTTGTACCAACCGATTATGCTTCTTAATCCCTGCACCATATCCCCATTTCTCCCCCTACCCCCTCCCAGCTGATAACCCTCCAAATGATCCCCATACCTATGATTCTGTTCCTATTCTGGTTTACTTAGTTGTATTTTGTTTTTACTTTTTAGATTCAGTTGTTGATAGTTATGAGTTTGTTGTCATTTTAGTGTTCATAGTTTTGATCTTCTTTTTCTTAAGTAAGTCCCTTTGACATTTTATATAATAATGGCTTGGTGATGATGAACTCCTTCAGCTTCACCTTGTCTGGGAAGAACTTCACTTGCCCTTCCATTCCAAATGATAGCCTTGCTGGATAGAGTAGTCCTGGTTGCAGCTTGCCTTTCATCACATTGAATACTTCTTGCCAGTCCCTTCCTGTCTGCAAAGTGTCCTCTGAGAAATCAGCTGATAGTCCTATAGGCACCTCCCTGTAGGCAAATCTTGCCTCTCTCTTGCTGCCCCCAGGACACTCTCTTTATCTTGCACTTTTAGCATCTCAATCATGATGCATCCTGGTGTGGTCCCCTCTGGGTCCAGCTTGCCAGGGACCCTCCGTGCTTCTCAGACCTGTATGTCCATCTCCATCACAAAATTTTGGAAGTTTTCCTCATTTTTTTCAATTCTTGCTTTCTCATTCTACACTGTTTGACAGTTTTATTTCTTTCCTTATGTTCCAAATCATTGATTTGAATCCTAGTTTTCTTCCCTTCACCACTGGTTTTATGTGGATTTTCCTTTGTTTCACTCAGCATAGCCTTCACTTCTTTTCTTATGCATTTGTCATACTCAAGTATATCTGTCAAGTCTGTGAGCATCTTTATCAGCAGTGCTCGGAATTCTGCATTTGTTAGGTTGTCTGTCTCCTCACCTGTGAGGTTGTCTACCTCCTCATCAGTTACTTCTCCCACTGGAACCTTGATTTGTTCCCCCTTTTGGGCCATCCTTCTCTGTCTCCTCATGCCGACAGGCTCCTGTGTTTGTTTGCCTCCAGGTCCCAGGTAAAGCTGTTGTTCCTGTTGCATTGTAAGGGGCAGAGCCTTAGGAATTCATCAGTACAGGGCAACCTGTTTCACCACCTTCTCATGCTGTATGTGGGGGAGGGGTCCAAGAGGGAACAATGATGACTGTCTAGCACTTGCCCTTTTTCCAGGTACCTCTCCCACTTCTGCACTGGACTGGCACCCCTCTAGCTGCTGCCCTGGCCATTGCTCCCATAATGGGTGGTTCTGCAGATATTCTAGGACTGTGGGCTCCCTTTAAACAAGTGGACTCTGCTGAGAGATGGGCAGTTTCTTCCTCCGCCCCAAACCCCACTGGTCTGCACACTCAGAAGCAATGAGGCTTGATTTTCCCCGGTGCTGGGACTGTGAGCTGCTAGGTCCAGTGAGGAGCTGGGAATGCTCCCCAGGTATCCCTCCTGACTTTAAAATATGTAACTGTGCTTTCTGCTGGCCTGCCACTGCCACTGCTTCTGCTACCACCACACCACGTCCTCTTCACCCCAGCTCCACCCCTCCTACCTGTCTGGATGAGTATTTCTTCTTTATATCTTTGTTTGGTGGACTTCCATGCAGTTTGATTTTCTGGAACTTCTGGTTATTTCTACTTTTGAGGTAGTTGTATTCCATTTTAGTCATGGAGAGAGACACAGCATGTCTCTCTATGCCGCCATCTTGCCTGGAAGTGGAATTCTATTTCTTTCATAGACATTCATAGTTAACTTAAATTCAGTGGTCTTAGGATTTGTCAATCAAGATTATCTAGTTATGAGTCACAGAAATATATTTAAAATAGCTTATGTATAATATTAGTATTAATAATAATCAGCATTTTTAAAGACCTTGCCTCCACAGGCCTTCTCTCTCACCATCTTTGGGCTTGAGAGGTGGCTGAAGCACTCATTCCTCTACCTTTCAATACTTATGGCTTCAACACTAATATTTGTCTTGAATCCAGTAGGACTAATCTGTCCTTGTTTATTTCAGTTATCCTAGGAAGCTCAAGCCACCAAGGTCACCCTCCATCTCCCACCCTGTAATTCCTAGGGATTCTACATACATAGTATATTTAAAAATTCAATTTATTTAAACTAAAAAACAAAAATTTCAACCTTTCTCCCATCCCCTCAATTCTTGTCTCTGGCAACAACAATATGTTCTCTGTAAATATGAGATTAAATTTATTGACTTACAAAACTGCAAATCCAAGAGTATATTTAGTTTTAGACATGGCTTCAAGCATGACATGGAACTCAAATGGTGTGTGAAGTGTTGGACAAATGATGGTGAGGATTCTAATAATTTTATCCTTTTTCTTAGCAGCTGTCATAGTTTGCATTCTCTATAGGTAGATACTAAGATGGAGTTTAGGGTACAAGCTGTTTATTGGGGATGAACACCTATGAAAGTAAGGGGGAAAACAGGCATTGGAAGAGGAAGAAGTCAAAGTGAAACTCAATTCTGAAAAAACTTCAACCAGCCTATTGAGGAAGTTTGGAGAATTGCCTTTCAGAATTATTTTACATCAGCTCAAATGGCTGTGTCTTTATACCCTTGCCTGACTTAATCACTGGATACAGGATACATGCTGCCTTGAGAGTATGTGACTTCTGGCAAAGTGGATTTGTGTTGAGGAGGGAGTTGCATCAGACCCTGAGTGAGCTGACAGCTGGAGGCTGTCTACTGACTATACTTAGTGCAGGTATACAAAATGTCTTGCCCTCACAGGGGTTCTTTATGTCTACCACAGTTTTCCCATTGGGCTGCTCAGATCTTCTTAAACCTTCATTTGGGAGAGAGTTTAGTGAGAATAACTACAGTCCCTGCACTGAAGTTGTTCTAAGGGTCATAATTGATACTTATTTTTTCTCCAGTAGTATTCATCTTACAGTTGTCTTAATCTTAGCTACTATATGTGCCTATCTGTGTTCACATTAATGGCTTACACATAGTCATGACCTAGACCCTCAAACCAGGGGGTCTGGGTCCTTTGTTGCCATGCTTTTCTTAGTAAAACCATGATTTGTGCTGGACAAAGCCTCAGGTAACCCTGTTGGCAGCTAGAAAACAGAGCTTGTCAGAGTTTCCTGCTTTCAGCCAAATTGAGCCTTTATAACTTCACCTTACTAAATCACTGGATGCAGGCTCCTGGGTATTGATAAACTCAGGTGGAGTTGAGTTAAAAAACTTAGGTAGACCCTGAAAAAATTGATAACCAAAGGCCATTTGCTGACTATACTCAACCTTAGTGCAAAAGTTTTCCTTATAATAGGATCTGAGCAGTGTATCTTCTACTACTATACACTGCTATAGTAAATCCAATTGAAAAAGGTGATCTTTTCCAAAAGCTATGGTAGCCAGACAGTCTAGCATGGGGCTGGGAGGATGAGCTCTGATTGATTTTCTTGGTAAAATTTCCAATCTCTTACCCAATCACTGTGGTCAGGAGCACAGGATTTCACCATTGGTCAGGCCCAGATTATATGACCACCACTGTGGCCAGGGAGAAAAAGAGTTGTTCTCTCATCCAGCATGTGCTGTTTGCTATAGAAATCATATCTTTAGTCCAAGACTAAAGGGGAGGAACACTGAATAGCCAAACACAACTGATGTTTATTACTTGTAGAATTCAGGAAGAATTTTAGACCTAGCTGTAAAACACCTACAAAAGAGAGTGAGTGTTAAAGTCGAAGAAGTCCTGGGATCAGCATTTTTAGGTCTCACAATTCAAAACTGCAGGTGATAACAGAAGTTAAGAGAAGTCATTTTCCTTTTAGCAAGTATAGAGGCAGTAGTAGCAGTAGTGAAAACTACACACAAACCTCACAACCTCATCTAAAGGAATGTACTCTTGTAACAGAACCCCTGGGCTGCTCCGATTGAAACAGAACCCACGGGCTATTTAGGGGTCTGATTGCCCGCCACCAGAATCATAACTCTGAATACCAGAGTCTGGTGAAAAGGAAAAGAATTGTTTATTTACACAAAGTCCTGCCTCCCCCTCCCAGACCTGGCCAGTCTTAGGAAAGTCAGAAACACCGTTTCCCTACTTCCTAGGCACAGTTCAGCTTTACCAGTAGCTGCCAATCACTCAGTTCTGGTTGGGGAGGTCCTTTCTGTGCTGTGGTGCACTCCAGCCCTCAACGCGGGACCGCCTGGATTCTCAGCCTCCTTGCAAACTGCCTTCTTCCTGCAAATCGCATGGATCTCCTCTCCTTCTCCAAGCAGCCTGGCAAGAGCCTCTTCTTAAAGCTGCCTGGAGACCCCTGCTCCAAGCCAGATGGAGGGAGCCCACAAGAGCCAGAGAGTGAGGGTGTGAGGGCCAGAAAGAGCCTGAAAGAGAGAGCCTCCTAGAGCCAGAGCCAGCCAAAAATGTCCGCAGCTCCTTCTCTCTTCCTCCCTGCCTCCTCTCTCCCCCTGGGTCCTCTCACGCAGTGGGTGTTGCAAACAGTTCTGACCATTCACAGAACCCTAAGTAGGCTCTGTCTGCTTCTTCCCTACCAGCCCACAGTCCAAGATCCCTCCCATCTTCCTGAGTCTTGGAAGTAAAGTGGATCTTTGCAACAATGTATCCAGCCACTAGCTCCAGGCTTGCAAGGGCATCCTGAAAGCTGCTTCCTGCTGCCTATCTCCCAGCCGCAAACTCTGGGGTTTGTTTTTGGACTCCCCTGTTTCTGTAACACTCTCACTCTGTGCTGATAAAAGATAAAACAAAGGCACAACAATAATGTCTTCTGCTTAGTAAGAAACTCACAGAATTTTATTTTGATGTAGTTTTAGTATGTAGAATAACTGTCATAGTGTTACAGAAACAGGGGTGTTCCAAAAAACCCCAGAGTTTGCAGTTGGGGGATGGGGAGAAGGAAGCAGCTTTTCAGAATGCCTCCACATGCCTGAGGCCGGTGGCTAGTGTCTTTTTTATGCAAAATGGCTTTAATGCATCCAAAGCCTCAGGTAAATGGGAGGAGTCTTGAACCAGGGGATGGTATGGAGAAAGCACACAGAACCTGCGTAAGGTTCTGTGAATGGTCAAAACTGGTTACCGCACCCACTACATCAGAGGATGTAGTCAGGGATTTAAAAATAAGCTGCAGACATTTTAGCCGGGCTGACTGTGTGGATTTCACTAAGGTTAGGACTGACTGTGCGAATTGGACTAAGGCTGAGGCTGACTGTGCGGATTTCAAAAGGACTAACTATACAGTTTACAAGAAGGCTGAGAATCCATGAGGTTCTGGATTAAAAGCTGGTGGACCCCATAACACAGACGAGGTCTCCCCAATCAGGATTGAATGATTGGCAGCTACTGGTAAAGCTGAACTGTGTTTGAAAAGTAGGGCAAGGGTTTCTCTGACTTTTCTAAAACTAGCCTGGTTTGGTAGGGGGAGGCAAGGGTATGTGTTTATGGGTGTTTTAAAGAACATAAGACTTAACAACAGAAATCCGCAAATAACTAAATCTATATAACTGTTAAATAAACTATTCTTTTTCTTTTCACTAAACTCTGGTATTAAGAGTTATAATTTTGGCGGCGGGCAATCGGGCCCCTAACTAAAGAGCCCGCGGGTTTGTTTTCAACTGGAGCAGCCCAGGGGTTCTGTAACAATTTGGCAACCCAGATGGGACGTTAATAATTGCCCGTGGCAGGTCGACCCCCTTGGGAGACACCTTCTGAGGGCACCGACCGCCTAAGCACGCCAGTGTGGTGAAAAGAAAATAGAACTAAGAAGGGATTAGAGAAGTAAGATTGTTTGCTAAAACTTATTTCTGAAGTATTTCTGAAATAATGGCATCGTGGATACTAGATTTGTTTGTCCGATTAGGAGAATTCCTGGAAGTAATAGAACTATGAATGCCTGAGTGGTATATATGCTTTCTGGTCTTTGGGGTTTTTCTGGTTATAGCCATTGTCATGTATGTCTGGGTCAATAAAAGCAGTTCTTGGCAAGCCCCTGAGTGCAGTCCACTGAAAAGAATTTTGGAAAATTGGAATATGTACTGTCGTTATCCTATGACTAAGAAAATGTTAATTTATTATTGTAACACTGTTTGGCCTGAGTACATTCTGGATGGTAAGAAAAGGTGGCCTGTGAATGGTTCTCTGAATTACCTTATGATTAATCAATTAAAAAGGTACTGTCTGCAATCGGGAAATTGGGAAAATGTTTATTATCTAGATGCATTTGTAAAGTTGCATAATAAGACCTTAGCAAAAATAGAGGGCCAAATAATGGTGCAGAGGGAAGAAGAGGCCAAAAAGCCTTTTCCTGAGAGTCAAACGCCGGAAGAAAGGGAAAATGAAAATGAAGAAGTAGCCCTCTTTAACTCTCTAAATCTGGGAGACAAAGGAACTGTTTTGGCGCCAAACTGCGCCCAGGTAAAGGCGCCTCCCATGGCACCACCCCTTCCCCAGGTGGGGGCGGTTCCCGCGGCAGCATCGGAGGCTCCTGGGGCGCAGCCCCCTCTGCAGGTAAGCGTGGCTTCTGCAGTGCCCACCCATCTGCAGATTCAAGGGACTTCCCTCTCAGCACGCCTTTTGGTTATGGCCTCTGAAGTGACTACAAAGCCAATGACTCCACCTCTTCAGGAGGAGAAATGGGTCTCTCCCTCCAGAGCCCGCATGAAGGTTGTGATTTGGACACTGAGCCTCATAGGTATACTGCCATTTTGGGTAAGCCACGTGAGTGCTCCACCATGGTGGATGAGTCACGTGGGTTTGCCACCATCTTGTGGGTGGTACTTATGGGTGCCACTGTCTTCAAAGATGCTGGATGTAATGCTGCCACCATCTTTGAAGTGGGCAAAATGATGGGTTAGGTATGCTCTTAAGGTGATGTGCTTTGTTTGCAAAATGGTATATGTCTAAACATTCAAGTCATTGTTGCATGAGAGGTATTTGCAAGGTCTAAGCTTCAGAAAACTGCAGAATATCTACAAGTCTAGGGAAATTTTAGCTGCCAAATACTGAGTTTGGGTAGAGTCCTTTACAGTGTGGAAAAGAATTGGAAATAGGTTATGGTTAAATTTGAATGGGTAAATGTGTAAAAAGGTTGTGAAAGTTTTAAACCTGGGAAAAGGGAAACCTCAACTACTTGTGGTCTAATTGTATGGTTACTGTACCTCTGTGTTGGCATGTAGCCATTGGGGACCTATGAAAGGTCATTTGGAATTCCCTGTGTTGGCATTTAGCCTTGGGACCTATGAAAGGTCATTTGGAATTCCCTGTGTTGGTTTGGCATTAGCCATTGGGGACCTATGTAAGGTCTAGAATTCTTGGGGACCTAAGGAAGGTCTGAAATTCTCTGTATTGGTACTGGCCATATAATCTGAAAGGAAAATTAAGGTTTCCCAAAGAAAGTTAAAACTTCACATGTAGAAAAGTAAACAAAAGAAAGTATAAGGCATGGAAATGCAATTTTAGGGAATATTAGAAGGACAAGGATTTTCCTTCACACTGTATATTTTTCTCCCTACCTGATCCCTCCAGAATTTGGCAATTTAAAGGAGTAAGTAATTACATTAGGTTTCTTTGCATAAAACTAAAAAAACCAGTTGTTAATAAAGGTATTGTTAACCAAGACTTTTGACTGGAGTGACATGCCTGAAGGAGGCATGCTTGGGCTCTGGTTGTCACCAGAAAGTCCTGAGGAACTGGACTTGACTTTTGAAGCTAAGGAAAGCCCAGAAAAGGAAAAAGGCCTAATACCTTGGTTGGTTGTGCGGTTCATGGCAGTCTTTCCAGGGAAGGAACGAAGGTTGCTTTCCTAAAGGATGGCTAGAAAGAACCTAAGGCACAATGGAAAACCCAAAGGACTTGGGAAAGCAGGTGTTTGCAGGCAAGGCTGAATGGCAGGTGTGTGGCTCAGCTTCTGTGCCCTGATGGGCAGACTAAAGTCAACATGAAGGTTCCTTGCGTAAGTTCCAGCATAGTAGACTTAAAGATCATATGTGATCAATCACTGCTGCTCTTGTTGTTTTTATGCAAATGAACAGGCTAAATTAAAAACTGGACTTAATGCAGTCCCTTTACTGACAAGGAGGGTAATCTTAAGGAGAAAAATCGTGACTCAAGGAAAATCACAATGCTCAGTGCAGCTGTCTATAAAGTTTGTTTTTCATTTGAAAGTTAAACCAAGTCTGTGACATTATCAAGGATGCTTAATTTACAGGCAAGAAGAATGTCAAGTGCCTTGCAACTGGATGTCTTCCCAATAAGACAGTCTCTCAGGTTTGAAGACTGGTTTGTGAACTGTGTTGTGATTTAACATGCATGTTCTTTCTGTTTTCATAGGGCATAAGCCTATGATCTCTACCTGAGTGATTATCTGTACATATAGGCCTCACTTAAAAAGCCCATCTGCATTGCCACCTCCTGAGACTCAACGGTTTGGCTGAACTAAGTGGTTGAGTTGGTGAAGTATAGGGTGGTCTGTGGGCTTCACTTTAAAACTGGTTTCCTTTCTGTCCTAATGGCTTGGACAGAAAGGGCCCAGAAGTCTGAGAGGGGGGGAAATCCAAAATTTATACCCCTCAGCCCAAGCTAAGTATAGTGGGCAAAAGGGCTTTGGACAGGTGTGACATGCCCTGCACACCTTCCTCCAAAGAAGCCATTTCTTTTTCCTAATGTGGGACATTAAAAAATTAACTCCTGTCTTTTGTATATAGTGGTTGTAGGTTGAATTGTGTTTTTTTTTTAACCCTGTTACCAAATCTGTTGCCCTCAGAATACGACAAGAATGTCAGCTTGTCCAGCAGTGCCAGCCCTTGAAAACTGAGCATGCTGCTACCCAGGAACAGCCAACTGACCTGGACTCTGCAAAATCCTTCCCCATGTGGGAAGGCCACCCTCCCCTACATCCCCACTCTTATTAGGGATTTCTAGACCCAAGGGTAGGCAGGACAACGACCACGTCCAGCAGGAAGCAGTTAGGGGAGCATAAGACCTTCGCCCATTGTCCTTTATAAGATTATAAAGGGTCTAAGTCTGAGAGGGGGGAAACTGTTACAGAAACAGGGGTGTTCCAAAAAACCCCAGAGTTTGCAGTTGGGGGATGGGGAGAAGGAAGCAGCTTTTCAGAATGCCTCCACATGCCTGAGGCCGGTGGCTAGTGTCTTTTTTATGCAAAATGGCTTTAATGCATCCAAAGCCTCAGGTAAATGGGAGGAGTCTTGAACCAGGGGATGGTATGGAGAAAGCACACAGAACCTGCGTAAGGTTCTGTGAATGGTCAAAACTGGTTACCGCACCCACTACATCAGAGGATGTAGTCAGGGATTTAAAAATAAGCGGCAGACATTTTAGCCGGGCTGACTGTGTGGATTTCACTAAGGTTAGGACTGACTGTGCGAATTGGACTAAGGCTGAGGCTGACTGTGCGGATTTCAAAAGGACTAACTATACAGTTTACAAGAAGGCTGAGAATCCATGAGGTTCTGGATTAAAAGCTGGTGGACCCCATAACACAGACGAGGTCTCCCCAATCAGGATTGAATGATTGGCAGCTACTGGTAAAGCTGAACTGTGTTTGAAAAGTAGGGCAAGGGTTTCTCTGACTTTTCTAAAACTAGCCTGGTTTGGTAGGGGGAGGCAAGGGTATGTGTTTATGGGTGTTTTAAAAAACATAAGACTTAACAACAGAAATCCGCAAATAACTAAATCTGTATAACTGTTAAATAAACTATTCTTTTTCTTTTCACTAAACTCTGGTATTAAGAGTTATAATTTTGGCGGCGGGCAATCGGGCCCCTAACTAAAGAGCCCGCGGGTTTGTTTTCAACTGGAGCAGCCCAGGGGTTCTGTAACAATAGTACATCTAGGAAAACAGAAAACTTTTCAGGTATTTAAACTAGACATATATATGCAGGGTGTGCATCAAACATAGGGTGGAAGACAAATGGAACAGTGAGCAGTAGCAAGAAGCCACAGCCACCACTACTAGGCTAGAACGATAGGGGAGGCAGCATGGTTAAAGGGGTGAAGGTACTGGTGCCATCCAGTTAAACCCCTGAAGACCTGTCTGATGGGAGCTGAAGCCACATAGGAGATGCAGTTACTACCAGAGACACTGACCAATGTTGGTTGAGTGGCAAGGAGATGGAGACATATCCTGGTTTTTTCTTTTGTTAGCTTCTCAGCTTCTCCAGTGCCTCTGAATAGTGTAGCTGAGCTACAACCCACTGTTGTAATCAATCAGGTAATACAATTTAACCAATTCCCTATCCATATATAACAGAAGCTGGAAAGGACAAGAAATACATTGGAGGGCAAGACCCAGGAAAGATACTTGTGGTCAGGATGAAAACTCTATCAGTCTTAGATTAAATGCCTTAAATTAGAGGTGAAATAAATGAAAGGTAGTTCAGAGACTAAAATAGATATTCTCTCTTTTCTTAAGTAATATTAATCCATCAAAGTCTCCAAGACCAGTAAATTGGTTCTTATACTTATTTCTCCAAGTCTCTAATCTGTGACAAAACAAGATTTATAACCTGGGAAACCACCTATACTTCAGTGAACTGGACTTCTTTATCTCATAGGGGTTGAGGAAAGCAAACCCTGAAACAGTTTGGAATTTACATCTGAAGTGCTATAACTTTTCTAATACTGTGGTTTATTGAAGAATAACAGGTATTTATCTGGAAATAAATGCTATAGCTTAAACTTATTTTTTTCTTAGGAAATGCATATATTTTCTATGAAATTGTAACACATAAAGACCAGATATAGATAAGTCTCATTAAAGCTGAATTCTGCAATGATAAAAGTTGGCCATTTTTGCCCATTTCAACACTGGACACTGTGGGCTATTTAGGATCTGCTGGGTCTCTGTTTATAGAAATAGAGAGGTTCTTCAACTTTGGAACATTATGAAGAAATTAAAAGAATTTGCTGAGATAGATCCAACTAGTGCTCTATAATGAAAATTATAGATTTTCTTTTTCTTTTGCAAGGGGAATGGGGAATGGGGACTCCCAGTCCTCCTCGTGGACCTGTAGGTGTCCCCAGCTTTTATATATACACACACACACATATAATTGGTTTTGATCTCAGTTTGTAGTTTATATTCTCTAACTATTGTTACCTCCAAATCATGTGAGCTAGTTCTATTTGGATCTTCTTTAAAGTAGTCATCATTGTTCTGCTTGATGAAGGAATGTCCATTTCTTACAGCAAGGCTCTTACTACTCAGGTTATTTTAATTACTATAGTTTCCTAAATATTCTTTAAATTTAGTAGATTTTATTGATTTTTGAATGTTGAACCCACCTTTCATTCTGGGGATAAACTCTGTTTTGTCATAAAATATCTCTGTTTTTATATATTTTTAGATTGGGTTTGCTGATATTTTGTTGAGGATTTTTGCATTTATATTAATAAAAGATAACAGTATATAATTGTTTTGTCCTGTAAAGTCATTGCCAGGTGTCAAAAAAGAACTGCCATACTCTGCTTGGCTCCTCTTTTCTGTGCCATGCTCAGAAAGTTGTTTATGCACAGAGAGCCGGGATACAGGTTGCAATTTTACCTTTTTTCAAAAATTGCTCTATTTCAATGTCTTTTGTCCATTGTCAGAAAGTATTTGCCCCATTTATGTGTTTCATTTTTAAAGTCGTTTATGGTGGGAGGGCTAGTCTGGATTACGTTATTCATAGCAGACAGTGGATAACTTATGGAATTTTTTGATATTTGATAGGCTGCTATTCATTTTCAAAAATATGCTCTTGTTACATACATACATATATATATATATTATGTCAGAGTTATTATTTAGATTATATTCAGTTATTCAATTAATGTGTAGCTTTCAGTCAAGGGCTAATATATGCTATTAACAATACCAAGTACTAAATACAGGATGAAGAGTAAAAGAGGTATGATATTTGACTTCACGTTGTCTAGATATACTTTAGCACAGGCTGGTGACATTAAAAATAAACTTTATATTTTAGTGTGTTTAATTGCATTTATCCATTAATTTGGAGGAAGATAACTTTGCAGTATTTCTTCTTCCATTCCACAGAGATAACTTAAGTTATCTTTTAATCCTTGAAAAAAGTGTTTTATAAAATTTTCTTTTCTTAACTATATATATGTGTGTATGTATGTGTGTATATATATATATATATATATATATATATATTTGCTTTGTTAACCATAGATGATTTATGTGTTATGTTGTTGTTGTCAATGTGCTATTCCCCTCCTCTCCCCATTACACTCTAGTGGTTATTGCTGGTGTAAAGAAAGACTATTACTTTTTGTATGAATCATTTAGTGATCTCTCTATGAAATCCTAATAGTCATTTCTTTGGGATTTGCCAGGTAGAGCTTACAGGATCTTTATTTTCATGAAATATGCTCTGCACAATCCTGGTATTGCTGTGAATTAATAGTGGCTGTGTTTATCTAATGTGAGCAGGCTGTATATGCAGTTTCTCTGCAGGGATTGATATTCAGTATTGTGTGGCTGTAGGGGATTTAAACCTTTTTTGGAAACATCAACCACTTCCTGCTCAGAGTCAAGGTTGAAAACAGAATTCTCTTTTATGTAGCATCATACCCTATCCTGAGAAACATCAATAAATATCCTTCTGGCAATAGTTCCTAAGGACAGGGCTGGTTAGCTATGTAAAGTTCTGTGGTGGTTAGGTTAGGTAATTTTCACTGGGTTGTGAGACTATGAGAAGAAGACACACTTCACCATAAACATATATATTTTGTATGTCTATCTGCAAACTTAAGCTATCTTTTAATAACATATATTTAAGTTCTGAAATGTCTGACATAAATACCATGTCCAAGTCTCACATTTTCCCAAACAATAATAATGTAATTGAAATAATCAGTAATTGGATAAAATATTATTATTATTATCAACTGTTGTTTTATTACAGTTGTCCCAATTTTCTCCCATTGCTCTTCCCATCCTACCCACCCCCCACTTTCACAGTCAGTCCCCACCCTGTTGTCCATGTCCATGGTTCATTTATACCAAATTATTATTTTACAGTATTCCATCACCTTAACACTATATTTTCTTTTATTTTAAAATATACTTCCATATATTATATTATTTAAGGACACTAATGTCACTTTTAACATCATGCAGCTTTTATTTATTTAAACATAGTTTCTAATAAGTTTTATTACTGATATCTATTGAATGTTTTACCTGATAGCGTTAAAATAATTTAAAATTCTATTTTATAAAACACACACACCTATCACAGGGAATTTTCATTCTCCAGGAATATAGGAACACTTTTTTAAGGCTAATTGGAGAAATGACTCTTCTTATGCCTGGGTTGTTTTAGGAGACAAGAGAGAAGGGAATGTTAGTTGGCTAGTGTAAGCAGTAAACTAGCTATGGTTTAATAAATACTCTAAGTAATTGATAAATGATGACCTTTATTCCTAAGAAAAATGCACATATGCACAGAATTTTACATTCAACTTTGATTTAGCCCAACCATCTCATTTTGCAGGTAGTAAACAGGTACAGGGAGAAAATAAGCAAAGGGCAATAAACCAAAGTGAAACGGATAGAAATAAAAAATATTCAGACAGAAGCAAAGAAATATTTAACAATGTTTATTTAACTGCGTAAATGAAAAAAAAAGAGGAAGTAACATACAATTGAAAATATGACTAATCATTTTTTTTCCTACTTGATAAGGATAAGACTTTCTCAATAGTAATGTTACAAAGAGGCAGGTTCTATTATTAACAGAGTTATAACAAGTAGACTATTAATATATTTATACAGATAATTGTTAGAAAAGAAATGTTAAGGGGAATATTGTCTGTAGCTCTAGAACTTGAAGATTAATATATGTGGGTTGGACAAATACCCTGAGTCATACATATAGTGGTTACTTATAAGAGCACAGAACTATTTTTAAACAGATTTTATTTATTTTTTGAGAGAGGGGAATGGAGGGAGAAAGAGAGGGAGAGAAACATCAATGTGTGGTTGCTTCTAGTGCACCCCTAACCGGGGACCTGGACCACAACCCAGGCATGTGCCCTGACTGGGAATTGAACCAGCAACCCTTTGATTTGCAGGCTGGCACTCATTTCACTGAGCCACACCAGCCAGAGCAGCACGGAACTATTTTATTTTCTTATAAATTCAAGATAAGAAACAAGCTAAAAGCCACAATAAAAATTGAATAAAAATACTTATTATCTCTGTTTCATATAATGTTGGGTCTTCTCATTAATTATTATAAAAATATGAAAAACTCAGTTTATTTTCTTAACATTGGATAGCTCTGTTTTCTGGACATCTAAGACAAATGGTTTCCTCTGTATTAAACCAAGTGCTAATGTAATATAGTCACCTGTGTTTGTGCTCATGTCCCAATTGTCTCTAAACCTTACATTGGTTAAGAGCACCTCAATTTTCTTTACTGCACTAAAAATTTCATATATCATGAGAAAGAGTGAATATGCACATCCCAACAGCCCATTTGTGTCTTAAGTGAAATATAATGGGCAGTGTCTTGATTTTTTTTGAAAAAATTATACTTTCCTAGATTATCCCATTCTTGGAAATTTGAAGTTGCTGTTTTATTCTTGTTTTCTATCCTCAAACTGAATTTTTTCTTGGATGAAGCTGAACCTGGGAGAGCAAGAACCATTCCCAGAGCTGAATTGTTCTTATAATATGTGTTGAAGATACAACTTTAAATAATGAACAAAAAAGTGACACAAATTATAAGAGCTTGAGGAGTTTGGTTCAGATGAGTCATCTATGTACATGTACACTGAGAGTGGGATAGTGAATTTATGAAAGGTGGTATCATTATAGTGAATAACCTGTTGGTGTTACATATTTTTTAAAATTGTTTCTTCCTCACTTCCTTACTTTAGATGAACCTATGTAATGGAGCAGCCTAGAAAACTGAGTTAAAAAAAAAATACTTGAGAAGCTGTAAGCCAGTCTGTCTCTGCCATGGAGGAGATATATCACATATAATGGCTCTACAGAATCTTACTGACTTTGCAAGAGAATGAAAATAGCAATTGTCACATCACCACTCCCCTCTCAACTCTCTACCTTTCTTGAATAAATGGAGCTATTTGTTTATGCTCAGCTGCTAAAATTTAACAACTAAGAAGGTGCTGGAACATCAACAAGTTTGCCCTGGCAAAGAGCTTCTGTGAGTGACCCTGATGACAAACGTGTCTTAACTATAGCATAGCTTGCATTTGTCACAGGTGAATGGGCTCAATTAACAAGAGAGAGGTGGTGTTTCAGTTATTAAAATAAAAACAAACAAAGAATAAAATGCTTTCCTCTATGGAGAGGTGACATTGTAGCATACAAATTTTTTCTTTGAGTTTTACAAAGAAAGCAACTAAAGCAAGAAAACAGCACTTTATTTAGCATTGGCAAAGTAATTTGACACAAAACACAGGCATAATTCTCAAAAGACACTAATAGGGAGTAAGGTTTTCCATGGATGTTAATGTGTTCTTACATCTCCTAAACTTTCATGACTTTCTGTTCTGCTTATTAAAATCTCAGAGGCAATATTAGGCATTTGTTATGATTTATATAATGAACCAAAGAACCTCATTTTTGCCTGAATGTATGCAATTTGGGAAGAGACATTACTTCTCTCAGCTTATGGGGTAGAATTTAATACAATGAAAAAAAAAACTTTTAGGTAGTATCATGATGGGTTGAAAATCTCAGCCTAGCCAATAACTAGTTAGGTGAGCTATGTGGGTCTTGACAGTAGTGAGGACTATCAATTCCCAAAGTATTGTGAACCATATTAAATAGAACTGTGGAAGCAGCATGATAGACACCTCAATATTAGGAAAGAAGAGAAATTGGAATTTAAAATGAAAATTTGACTATATAGATTCTCAAGAGGAGTTGAGTGTCAAACTTAGAATTAAGTTATGAAGAATAAGAAAATATCAGTGTTCTAGAGCAGCAATTTTCAACCAGTGTGCTGCAAGAATTTTAAAACATGCCATACCTGGCTTTTTAATCTGGGACACTGATCTCTTATCCCTTAGATTGTCAAATAAAAAGAAAATAACAACAGTCAATACAACAATAGCCAACTGGTATTAGTGCCATCTTGACTCATAAATATATAGGTCATATAATAGAGTTGCATCTTATTGGCCATGTCGTATAGTAACTTTGTATCTGATTGGATAATTCTTGGTACCAGAAATCTTATGTACAAGTATAGGTATGTAATACACTTTATTATTTTACACTATCTCCTTGAGTGACATATGTAATTTTCATCTCTATCTATCAAAACTATACCTATTTTTTGTCAGATTGACAAAATATATGTTTTTTCGTGTGCTGCAAAATTTTAGTAATTAGTTTATGTGTGCCTTGAGATGAAAAAAGGTTGAAAATTGCTCTTCTAGAGACTAGTACAGGGGTAAATAAAAAGAAAAGGGAAATAAAAATTGAAAACCAGAACCAAAATGGAGACTGTGGAAACAACCTTAGAAGAAGAAGTATCCAATCTTCTTGCTTTTCTGCAATGTCTAATTCATTTACCTGTTTATTAACACATCTAATAAACAGGCCCTCACTTACCTTTTCTTAAGTGTCAGGAAACAGAGTAGATGTTGGCAGTGCAATAATAAATGAGACATAGGTCTATCTAAAGAAATGTCAATCTACTAACAGATAGAGATATTTAAACAAAGAATTGTGGATAATGTTATGATAGGTTGGATTCTACAGGTAAGTAAAAGTATACAGAGAGCAGAAAGAATGGGGTGAATAACTTTACCTAGATCTAAACAATAAATAGTGTTGAGCAAGTGATAACTGTTACCACCCCCAATGGAGGAGTCCCATTGTGTGGAGGTCAGCAAAGAGCTTAACAGTGTGTGCCGCTAGGAGCTGCAGTCCCTGGATATCAGTGCCCTGTGTAGTTTGCAGGTGTGGGGGTAAGAAAGACATGACTTATACTTGCACTGGATGGAACAGCATTTTCCTTACAAATAGAAGAGGCAGAGCAAGATTATCTCCAATTGTGAGTGTCTGTCTCCCATGGCTGACAGATTTTACCCTCAGCCAATGCAGGAAGATGGTCTGTATGCACTCCTCTGTGCTGCAGGTGAAGGGCTCCATTCCCTCTGTCCCCTCTTGGAATGGATATAGCAGGGGCATTGGCTCATATGACAAACATGCTTAGGCAGAGCAAAGATATACACATTAAACGTGAAATAAGGAAAGATATTTCCAAACAAAGAGACATGTCCAACACTAACTGTAAAGGCTATTTTTCTCTTTACAAGGAATATTCCAGTCTCAAGGTCACTCTCATGCAGCAGTGTATGACTGCTTTTCCCAAGAAGTGGAAACTTGCATGGTGGACAAAGTGGAGAGGAGATTTTAGCTAAAGGAACAGCATATGCAAAGTCACAGAAGAGTGAAATAGTAGAGCATGTTTCTTTGGTAATTGTTTCCTACATATAAAGTATATAGTTGTTTAAAAATTACTTCAAGAAAAAAACGTGAAGGTTAGAAAGACAAGATAAAGACCAATATGTAAGGCATTTGGTTGTACATAGTTGCTAATATTCAGCTAAGTTTTTGGTTATTGGTAGTCAAAACAAACAGGGTAACATAATAAGCTATGAGCTGTCCACTGTTCTCCCAGGAGAAAAATTGCAATTTTTTCAGAGAAGAAAACCATTTGTTTAAGGAAGGGGTAAGGGATGTCTCCTTCTGTTGGTGTTTGTTTGTTTATTAATTAATTTCATTATTGATTTATTGGTTCTATCATTTTGAATGGTGGGAATATCAATTATATGGTCCCACTTCCTCTCATCATAGGCTGTGGAGCATGTAACCCAAGCTATACATATTTTTTTTCAGGAATTTTATTTACAAAAAATGTAGGATATGAAATGATCATTAAACATGGTTATTAATGTCAAAATCAGAAAGTGACTTTTCAAGGATCCATGTTCTTGAGATTCCCAGATTCACCTTTCCTAAGTTTTGGCTGCTCAACCCTTCAACTCTATGAACTCTCAAGTCGTCGTCGTCGGCAGCCGTCCGTCTCGAGAGACGATGGTGTAGCTTCTTAAGAGTCTATCTGCACCGCCGAGAATGGTTGTGCAGTCCGACTCGGGAGTGACACGGTATCTGTCTCCTCCCGTGTTGAATCGACATCTTGCGATGACGCTGGAGTGTCCTCTCCAGTGAAGCTGAAGCTACAGAGCCTGGGCAGGGTGATATGGAGGGTCTGCTGTTGCCCATGCAGCAGACCCCCCCTCTCTTCGCAGCTGAAGGGTCCAAGGGAAAGACGGAGTCAATACAGCTTGGCCTCAGGTGCGCCGCAGGAGTTGCCGGTGTTGACTACAACGTCAAACCGCCTTAGGGACTCTGGCTCCGGATTTTCTGTCGGGGTTTACTCCCCTAGCCTTTCCCCTGAAGAGGTATGCCGCAAGGCAGCGGAGGTTTTTTGGAGTCAGAGTTTTCCTTCTCTGATGTGCCCTGACTGGAAGATCGAACCAGCGACACTTAGCTCGCAGGCCGACACTCAATCCACTGAGTCAAACCAGCCAGGGGTGAACTCTCAAGTGTACTTTTTATAAGTACCCCATACCTCCAACTTTACCTAGAGTTTATTTCTCTTACTTTTTATTAAAATAAAATGAGCCTTCTGGATCAGAGACAAATGGCTTCATTACTCACTACATGGAAGCATCATGAGTATGATATTTGAGTCAGCTCACTGCACCCCCAAAGACCCACAGAAACAATAAGAAGACACGTAGGTTGATGTTGCAGACAGAGTGGATGTATGTCAGCTGAGTCACTCTGAGTTTAGAAAACTTAAGGTTTTTATGATAGGCAGTAAACAAAATTGCCTCTCCTCTGTTGTACACTGAACACTTTCCCAAGTTGTTCAGTGTATAATAACCTTTAAAAAAATTATAAAGATAAAAATTCAGCTAGGTCCTCTGATAGTACGATGTGCAGAAGCATGAAATACCCATGAAGAATTATCTCTCAACAATGTTATCAGGACTTTAAGGTTGACATGTTTAGTGGCCATTGATATATAAACTCACACTATTTTAAATACTACTTCATCTCCCAACATCATACTAATTCTGCTTGGCTAATATTGTTCCTTAGATTCATGAACTCAGTGAAAATTTGGCTCCAAGTATTGACTTCCCCTTTCCATTCTGCTACTGCTTTTGCCATTGCTGCTGCTGCTGTTATTGTTGTTGTTGTTATTACCATTATCATTATTATTATTTACTTAACCACATCATGATATATTACAAAAAAAGTCAGAGAAAAGACAGTAAATGGAAGATGGATCAGAATATATTAAATAAGAATAGTTTATATCACCATAATTTTGAAATATGCTGAAAATGTTTTGTTTCAATACTAGTAAATTAAGTTACAATATCCAACTATTAATTTATTAGAAAGGTACTTTGTCTAAAACTGCGCTGTTAATATAGATAGCTCTTTAAGACAGAGAGCCTATCCTCAAGAAATTCAAATCTTGAAGGAAAGATAATATATGTATACAAAAATCAAAATGCAATATAGAGCTAAGTCCCATTTAAAGAGAATACAGATGAAGTGTATCCTTGAAGAGTTTAGAGAAGTTCCTTCTGATGAGGGGATGTTAGGAGAGAACTTTTGAAAGATATGCAGAATTTTTATACCTAGAAATTGAATGTGAATGGAAGGAGAAGGAAGGAGTGTCCAGTTTAGAAAAAAGATATGAACATTGACAAGGGTGCAGGGAAACACAGTGTGTATGTGTGTGGCACAGAGCAAGTGATTATGGGTTATTCTACAACAATATATATCAATAAATATTCAACATATCAAATTATTTTGCAACATTACATATTTATTATATGGGTCTATTCTGTGATAATAAATATTAAACAAAATACAAATATAAAATCAAAATTAAATTTACATAGTTTTATTGTCAGAAATTTTAGTAAATGTTCTCAAATATGGTACCTAGTAAAACATTTCAACAGGCTGGAAAAACAAAATGTGTGTGTGTGTTTGTGTGTGTGTATTTTTCTAGAAGGAATAAATATAAATAAATGTAGGCAGAGTACTCAAGTCTTTGGTTGAAAGACATATCAGCTAATAAATTATTATCTTCCAAAATGTATCTTGAGATACATCCCTAACATATATTGAATAGAAATTTAATAAAACTTAATGTGTGCAAAAATCTGTACTTTTTCTTTCTCATATTCATTAATCAATCAATCAATTAGTTTACTTTCTTTTATTTGTATACAAATAGGATCTATTCTAGGCACTGAGATGCAGATTTGAAGATACGACAAGAAACATGACCTCATGAAGCAGATATTCTAGTGAGAGACATAGTCAGTAAACAAATTTACAAGCATATAATATCATTTAGGGAAGTATACATTTGATAAAGAAAAACAAAACATAGTAAATAGGTAGAACATAGGAAGGAAACTGTATTTTTAGGTATCATGTCAGGAAAAGCCTATCTGAGGAAGTAATATTTGAGCAGAGACTTGAATGAAGTGAGAGAGCAAGCCAAGTGAAGTACTGGAAGAAAAGTGTTCAAGTCAGAGGCTGAAATGGAGCAAATAAGAAGAAGAATTATTGAGAGGTAAATTCTTAGAGACAAGCAGTAATCACATCACAGAGGGTCTGTAGGCCACAGTACAGACTTTGGAATTTATTCTGATTATGATGGAAAGCCATTAGAGAATTTTGATCAGGAGAATGATTCTGCTCACATTTTGAAATTGTCAATCTGGTAGCACAGTGGGGAACATAATGCAGGAGGATAAACATAAATGTAAGGAAATTAATTGTGAAGCTGATAAAGTAATTCAGACAAGAGATGTGGAAGTCTTGAGTCAAGTTGGAATTGGTGAGTAATGGAAAATGGTTATATTGGCATGATCTGGATGTGGGTGTGAGGAAAAGAGAAGTAAGAAAAGATGAGCCCTGTGTTTTGCCTTGAGCAACTGAATGCATGACAAGACCATTTGCCAAGATAAAAAAAAATTAGGAGAATAGCAGTGAAAAGGGGAGAGTAGAAAAATTTGATTTGGTTAGGTTTCATGTCATGAGAGTATTTGATTTCCAAGTGGAGACTAAGTAGATAGCTGGAAATGTGAGTGGAGAATTAAATGTGAGATTTAGGCTAAAGGTTTAAATTTGGAAACCATACGCATAGAGATATTTTTTCATGTATTAATAAGTTATTTTATTTTATTTATTTTAAGTATATTTTATTGATTATGTTGTTACAGTAGTCCCAATATCTTTTCCCTTTGCTCCCCTCTGCTAATTATCCCCCTTCTCTCCAGCAATCCCACCCCCCTTAGTTCACGTTCATGGGTCATGCATATAAGTTTTTTGACTTCACCCTTTCTTATATTATTCTTAGTTTCCCCCTGTCTATTTTGTACCAATCAATTATGCTTCTTAATCCCTTTATTATTTTCTCATTTCTCCTCCTTTCCCATCCCAGTGGATAACCCTCCAAATGATCCCCATACCTATGATTCTGTTCCTATTTTGCTTTGCTTAGTTGGATTTTGTTTTTATGTTTTAGATTTAGTTGCTGAGAGTTGTGAGTTTGTTGTCATTTTAATGTTCATAATTTTGATATTTTTCTTAACTAAGTCCCTTTGACATTTTATATAATAATAGCTTGATGATGATGAGCTTCTTTAGCTTTACCTTGTCTGGGAAGCACTTCATCTGCCCTTCCATTCTAAATGATAGCTTTGCTGGGTAGAGTAATCTTGGTTGTAGGTCCTTACTTTTCATCACATTGAATAATTCTTGCCAGTCCCTTCTTGTCTGCAAAGTGTCTTTTGAGAAATCAGCTGATAGTCTTACAGGCACCCCTTTGTAGGTAACTCCCTGCTTTTTGTCTTGCTGCTTTTAAGATTCTTTCTTTATCTTTCACCTTTGGCATTTTAATTATGATGTGTCTTGGTGTGGTCCTCTTTGGGTCTAGCTTGTTTGGGACTCTCTGTGATTCCTGGACTTGTATGTCTATTTCCTTTGCCAAATTAGGGAAGTTTTTCTTTATTATTTTGTCACATAAGATTTTAATTTCTTTTTTTTCTCTTCTCCTTCTGGTACCCCTGTGATTTGGATGTTGGCACATTTAAAGTTGTTCCAGAGATTCCTAGGCCTCTCCTCATTTTTTTCAATTCTTGTTTCCTCCATTTTGTACTGGTTTACTATTTTTGTCTTCCTTATGTTCTAAATCATTGATTTGAACCCTGGCTTCCTTCCCTTCACCATTGGTTTTGTGTGGATTTTCCTTTGTTTCACTTAGCATACCCTTCACTTCTTACTTTCTGCATTTGCTGTACTTAAACATATCTCTCAAACCTGTGAGCATCTGTGACACCAGTGCTTTGAACTCTACATTGTTAGGTTGGCTATTGCCTCATCTGTTAGGTTCACTATCTTGTTGCTTAGTTCTATCACTGGAACCTTGTTCTGTTCCCCGTTTTGGGCCATACTTCTTTGTCTCCTCATCTTGACAGGCTCCTGTGTTTGTTTGCCTCTGTGTCTTGGGTATAACTGTCATACCTGTATGTTGTAAGGTGTGGATCCTTAGGTATCTGTCAGTACGGAGTGACCCATTTCACCATCTTGTGGTGCTGTATGAGAAGGAGGGGTCTGAGAGGGAACAATGTCTCTTGCTCAGTACTCCCCCCTTTTCCAGGCACTTCTTCTTCCCATATGGGACTGGTACCTCTCTAGGTGTTGCGCCGGCCATTGTTCCAAGAGTGGGTGGGTCTACGGATGTTCCAACCATAAGGTCCTTTAAACAAGCAGATTCCGCTGAGATACTGGCAGTTTCTTCCTACACCTCAACCCCCACTGGTTTGCACACTCAGAAGCAATGAGGTTTTATTTTCCCCGATGCTAGAACCGGAGCTGCGTGTTCTGGCCTGGTGCTGGGAGTGCTCCCCAGATGTCCCTCTCAATTTTTTAAAATGTGTGACTGTGCTTTCTGCCAGCCTGCCACTACCACCGCTACTGCCACCACCACCACACTGCTTCCTCTCTACCCCCTGCTCCACCCCTCTTACCTGTCTAAATGAATATTTCTTCTTTATATCTGTGTTTATTGGACATTCATGCAGCTCAGTTTTCTGGAACTTCTGGTTGTCTCTAGTTTTGAGGTAGTTGTATTCCTTGTTAGTTGTGGAGGGAGATGCAGTGTGTCTATCTAGGCCTCCGTCTTTCCTGGAAGTCCCTCATAGAGATGATTTTTAAAGTCATTGGAATGGATGAGATCACCAAAGGAGGAATCATCTATAAGGAAAAAGGCCAAGAACTGAGCATAGAGGCACTACAACATTCAACAGCCAGATGTAGCTGTGAAAACCAAGAAGAACCAACAAGTGTAATGGAAAAGATGAAGATCTATTTTGAGCCTGAGGTTGGAAAATTAAGGCCCTGATGGCAATCTGTTTTGTATATCAAGAAAAGGGTGGGTTTTATATTTGTAAATGGCTGAAAAAGCATGAAAAGAAGAAACTGTTTTGTTACACATGAAACTTGTGTGAAATTTACATTTCAGTATCTGTGAATAAAATTTTGTTGGAACTTAGCCATATGTGTTCATTGACATATTGTCTTTAATTGCTTTTGTACTATAACAACACAGAGAAGGAAAACTCTGACTCCAAAAAAACCTCCGCTGCCTTGCGGCATACCTCTTCAGGGGAAAGGCTAAGGGAGTAAACCCCGACAGAAAATCCGGAGCCGGAGTCCCTAAGGCGGTTTGACGTTGTAGTCAACACCGGCAACTCCTGCGGCGCACCTGAAGCCAAGCTGTATCGACTTCGTCTTTCCCTTGGACCCTTCAGCTGTGAAGAGAGGGGGGGTCTTCTGCATGGGCAACAGCAGACCCTCCATATTACCCTGCCCAGGCTCTGTAGCTTCAGCGTCATCGCAAGATGTCAATTCAACACGGGAGGAGACAGATACCATGTCACTCCCGAGTTGGACTGCACAGCCATTCTCGGCGGTGCAGATAGACCCTTGAGAAGCTACACCATCGTCTCTCAAGACGGACGGCTGCCGACGACGACTATAACAACAGAGTTGTATAGCTGCGACAGAAACCATACAGCCCATGACAACTAACATTTTTCTGTGTGCCTTTTTATGGATAAAGGTTGCCAATCCTTCTCTTAATCAGTAAGAGAAGGATGTTTCAAGAAGGAGGTGGTGATAAAATATGTTGAATTCTGCTAGAAGGTCAAGTTAGAATAGAGTAGAGTTGACCTCTGGGTTTGGCAAAATAGTTAATTGATGGCCATGTCAAGAATGGGTTCAGTAGACTGGTGAGGAAAAGCTTAATTGGAATGTATGGATGAGAGAATGGAAATACAGCACGTAAAAACAGAAAAGTAATAAAGCAAAGCAAAGCAAAACAACTAAAACTGTTCCAACAACTTTTCCTATAAAGATTAAGAAAAATGTCATAGCAACTAGAAGGCGCATAGATTCAGGGAAGATATACTGCAGCACAATACATAGCCATGCAGCATAGTCTCATATTATAGCCTTTAACTAATTTTTATAACAATCCATTATAGAGAAAAAACATGTCTTGAAAAAAATATATAAATGTAACTTCTGAGAAGCCAAATAATTGTCCAAATTTATTGTGGTATATATTATAGGCATCTAAAAATATTAGCTACAGCATAAACAAACAAACAAAAAAATCCCAGAAAATAATTCTGTATGCAATTAAATTGCAGATATTCCCTATGTTGTTAATTTTATATAAAAATTATCTGGGGGAAATTTTTATTGACCCAGAAAATGCCTTTTAATTATTGTTATATGGATATATTCATATGTGATGCAGGTATAGAGCAGCCTATTCTGTATTTTCTCTGTCACCATCACAAACTAGATATGGTAAATCTAATACTATTAAATGAAAGGTAATTGTCAAAGAAAGAAAAATAACTACCATTTTAATAATTAAATTAATTAGGGTATCACTGGTCAATAATATTATATAAATTTTAGGTGTACGTATTTATAACATGACATCTGTATACTCTATTGGTGCTCAAGCCCTAAAGCCTAGTGTCCATTTTTGTTTACTTCAGAGCTTACTTCCCAACAGTAAAATTGTTTCACTTAATTTACTTATAAATCACCGGCAAAGTGGAAGAATATGGAGTTATGCATATGATCTCTCACTAGGATCAATGGAAAGAAAACTAACATAATCATTCAGATGCCAAACACACTTTGTGACACCACAAGTATAGAAATTCTGGCCAAGAACTGCAAGACTTTCAATAATAACTCCCATAGATTCCATGGGTCCAATATAACAAATATCCAGGATTTTTGGAATTTCAGTAAGAGTCTAATAAGAAGTGAAATCATGAACTTGGACCTCTATTGAGATATCTAGATTTTAAGCACTGTCTTTGGGGAAAAGCATTATAGTACTAAAGCTGTCAAAAGAAATCAAGCACTGCCTAATGAACAAAAATAGCTCTACTAACACTGACAGATTAAGTATCTAGGAGCAATACATTCTTCCACAATAACTTGAGCCAAAAACACTTATCAGAAGTAGGTAATATAAAGAAGTTAAATGTAAAGTGAAACCAGCTTATAGCAACTAGAACTTTTTTTGTTATCATCAAATATTTATTGAATAGCTACTTGAATAAGGTACATGGGCTATAAATAATGAAACTGCACTGTCCTTCTCTTGGTGATGTGACAATCCAGTTAGAGTTCTAGCAATTCTGAAGTTTTTTAGGAAAAAGAATCAAGGCCCATACTAAATACACAAAGCAAACAATCATGTCTCCTGAAGTGGGGGGTAAACCTTGAATACAGATTTTGGTATTTATACGTTCATTATATTTTTTATCAGTGTAGTATTCTTCTTTCTTCTTAAGAAAAAACATCTCCACCCTCTTCACATGTAAGATTTAAGGTGGGGCTGCTGCTTAGTAAACTTGATCTTTCTTATGACCCTTCGACTCATAATGCAGTGAATGTGATTCAGTTATTACAGTGACTGAGCTAGTTAGAAACCTTTCTGAGCCAGTCTTACTGGAATTTCATATGCAAAAATGGTGTGAGTGAAATCTCTCCTCCTCTGCATTATAATATAGGATGACACAATGTTGGGGTTACTTCTGATCATACGCTACCCATCAACTCTCAAGTTTGAAGCTGTCTGAAGTAGGACAAGATAGTCAAAATCCAGAGAGCAGTCAGAATGAGAGAGTGAAAGATCAGAGAGCAACATTTCAGTCCTTAGACCCAAACTGTCCTCCCTAGTTATATGAGCCAATGCTTCTCTCCCCTGTTTTTTCCCCCCATAAGCTAGTTTGAGTTGATTTGTGATTAACATATAAGCAGTGGGCCATGAGTAGATTAACTATAATTATCATGAGTTATACAGAAATAAAAAGAGGTAGAATACAATGATTTGACATTGTGTATAATCCTATTTAAGCTAGGTGCAACTTTCTCCAAAAAGGAAAATGTTCTAACCATCTTAGGACCTAAGAAGAATTAAAAATTGTTTTTCTATTTTTAAGTGCTTTATAACATAAATGAATAAAGTCACAGAGGACCAGTATATCTCCTATCAACAAACAGCAAGTCACTAGAAGACCTGAAATCCAAATCTTTTGCTTATAGTTCAATGACCTTTCTCCCTCACTGATGTGCCAGTGATGAATTTCAACATTGTCTGTGAAGGTGTTGGTATTGCAGTCTGCAGATATGTATGGATAAGATAAATAGTTATAACAATAAATTTGATATCTAGATTACAGAAAGGCAAAAACAGAAAATCTCTTTTACTGGATTTGTCTCATAATTAACAGGACATCAGGAGAGTAAGAAAAATTTGTTTGATGGAAAGAATATCCTGGACATAAATACTTGTCAGTTGCAAAAAAAATGACATTAACTTTTTTTTGACATTTAGCTCATTATTAGTTCTATTGTTTCTATTAACAGCTGTAATGACAAATAGACAATGTTATCCATAAAATATCTTGCCAGTTGTTGGTCCATTGAACTTTAATATTATTCAGTCATTCAAATTAAGGGAGAGGGAGTCCCTTAATAAGACTGACCCAATATAATGTACTTATTAAGGTAATTTGAAAACTCAATTTGGTTCTCTAGAGATAGCTGGTTGAAACATGAGAGATGTAATGCAAAAACTGATTATAGTGGGAAAGTCATCATGATTAAAACACTTGCACAGCAAACACTAAACATGTTATAACATATTTAATAACTGTTGAATGGTACTCAGTTAGAAATGGGTTTTTATCAAAAAGCCAAATAGCTCCTTATATGAGACTTTAAAATTTCTTGTCAGATTGGTTATTTAAAAATAGACTTGGGAATCAGCAGGAAAAGATCATGACTTTGTCTTAATACCATCTTGCCCCTTTTTCCTAAACACATGGTCACCAGCCACTCCTACCCTGATCTTGACATAGGAAGATGCCCAAGTATGCCATGAGCAAGGATGGCAGGAACAGACAGCTGGAGTCAGAACATTAGTATCGAATCCAGAATTTCTACCCCTACTTTCCTCAGTTCTTCTTGTGCTATGTCTATCTCAAAGAGAACAGAACATGGCACAGGGATGAATGTTTTTCATTTTCCCTGCATTAGAGAAGAAACAAATAGATATGAATGATGTTAAAAAACTTAAATAAAAGGAGTCTGGATAGATATGGGAAGTATAGGGACAAATTAGGAAAGAGTAATTAGACCTTTTGGATATATGGAATTCATTCTTGAGGCCTGCCATATTACCTTCTATATTTAATTTATCAAGTCCTATCTATTTTTTATTTTAAATACCTGTTAAATCTGTTCATTTCTTTTAAACACATCTATAATCACCCAATTCATTCAACCAACCCACCACCTCTCTTGCCTGGACAGCTGTTGAAACCTCATGGCTGGCTTTCCTCTTTCCACCACTCCTACCGTGCAATCATAGCTATGGGTTGGAACTACTGTGTTCAGCCTCTCAGTAGCCAATTGTGTGCATCACCTTTCAACTCCAACCTCAGTTAACATATTTGTAGGTTGAAATTTCCATGGTTGCAGTATTTATACCACAGAAGGTGGAATGTGCTATAAATTAGGAATTTTTAAAATCTATTTCTGAGGTAGCTAACTATAAATATTTACTGGCATACTACTGCCTACAATTTACTCTCCATATAGCTGCAAAAGTGATATTAAAAAATTATATCATGTCATTCTCCTGCTTTAAAGTCTACAGTGAGATCCTAAAAAATCCAATTATTTCCTGAATCCTCTAGGCCCAAGGTGTTCTGACCTCGCTCTACTCCCTACCAATGGCACTCATTATGGCTATCCTTGTCTGCTTTCTATCCCCCCAACATACCAAGTTAATTGTCTTTGCATGCTAGGGCTGCTCTTCTGGATTATTGCATAACTGAATTGTTCTTGTCATTCAGGTCTCAATTACATTTTCAGGGAGGTCTTCCATGACCGCTTATCTTACATTTTTATTCTATTATGTTGTTTTCTCTTCTTGTATTTTTGTCTTTCTATGTCCTCTATTATAATGTATGCTTTGTAAAAACAGGGTCATGCCTCTGGTTTCTTTTGCTTTATTACCAGCAACTAGAAAAATGCTTGGTTCAAAGTCACAATTCAGCACATTTATTGAATTAATTAATAATTGGATAAATGTATCTAATTTGCAACTCTGCAGCACAGTGTCTGGCACTAACTATTTATTTGAATAAATAAGTGAAAGTGTAAATTATTAAATATATTAATTTAAGAACTGACAATTGAAAACTTAACTTGAATCTCATCCTATTCTCTAGTTATGTATCTATCATAACCCTAAAAAGGAGAAACCATGTCTATCAATAGTAGGGAGAGGTTTGTTGCCTGAAGCTCAGAAAAATGCCTCTTAATTTCTTAGGTGTTTCTTTTTTTTAGAATATTTTATTGATTATGTTGTTAAGGTAGTCCCAATTTTTCCCCCATTTGCTTCCTGTATGCCCAGTACCCCACTTCCCTCCAGCAATCTCAGCCCCTTAGTTCATGTCTATTGATCATACATATGTGTTCTTTGGCTTCACCCTTTCCTATATTATTCTCAACTTCCTCCTGTCTATTTTGTACGAACCAATTATGCTTCTTACTCCCTGCACCATTTCCCCATTTATCTTTCCTCCCGCTTCCAGCTGATAACCCTGTAAATGATCCCCATACCTATGATTTGGTTCCCATTCTGGTTTGATTGTTTGGATTTTGTTTTTATTTTTTAGATTCAGTTGTTGATAGTTGTGAGTTTGTTGTCATTTTAGTGTTTATAATTTTGATCTTCTTTTTCTTAAATATGTCCCTTTGACTTTTCATATAATAGTAGCTTGGTGATGATGAAGTTTTTTAGCTTTACCTTGTCTGGGAAGCCCTTCATCTGCCCTTCCATTCTAAATGATAGCTTTGCTGGATAGAGTAATTTTGGTTGTAAGTCCTTGCTTTTCATTACCTTGAATAATCCTTGCCAGCCCCTTCTTGCATGCAAAGTTTTTTTTTCAGAAATCAGCTGATTGTCTTGTAGGCAACCCTTTGTAGGTAATGCTCTGCTTTTCTCTTGCTCCTTTTAAAATTCTCTCTTTAGAATCAAGATGGTGGAAGAGTAAGTGGAAGCTACACTAACCTCCACCAAGAACTAGTTTGGATTTACAAATTAATTTTGGATAAATCATCTAGAATAATCAATTGAACACTAGCTGGAGAGAAGTCTTATAACCACAGAGAGAAAGAAAAGGCCACTACATCACAAGGTGACCGGTAGGGAGTGTGGAGATGCGGAAGGACTGGCTGGGCTCACACGGGTGGCAGCTGAAGGAACTGAGAAATAACTCAGCAGCTGGGGGTTCCCCCTGAGAAGGGCAGGGTCTAAACCCCCAGCTGAGCTTCCCAGCCTACAGCAACAGAGTGGAAAGTAAAATATATCCAGCTGTGAAAAGCAAACAGCCACAGGGTTTCTTGCTAGCTGGAGAGAAACAACTGGAGAAAAAGAGCTCTTAAGAGGATCATATATGAAAATATTTTGGCCCCCACTTACCCTAGGCTCAAGCAGAGGGAAGGCAGAGAGGACTAGAGATGCTTGGGGAGAATTTGGTGTGGTGGCTTTGAGAGGAGAACTGGGGAGGTAGCCGACCGGGTCCCAGTGCTGACTCATCCCCAGTACTGCAGGCAGACCATTACCCACCCTCCACGTGGCATCAGCCTGAGGGGAAGCAAAAGCCCTACCTACAGGAATTAAGCTGCCACATCCACCGTCCTTAAGCCTGATGGATAATCACAGATTGAATAGATTAACAACTAAAGAAGACAGACAAAGGCAGTAGATCCCTGGAAGTCTCCAACAGGCTGCCTAGGCCCAGACTGGAACAGGATCTGACACCACCAGGGGCAGATCCAGAAAGTATAGATCATTCTAATAAGCACCAACAAAAAATAGGAGGCACAAAAATGGGGAGACAGAGAAACAACCCCCCATCGAAAGGAAAGGTACAATCCCCAGAAAGAGTGCTAAATGAAATGGAGGGGAGCAAACTATCAGATATGAAATTCAAAACATGGATTATGGAGAAGCTGAATGAGCTCAGCAGAAACTACAAGGAACTCCAGGAAAACTACAAGGAACTTATGAGAATTACATCAGCATGAAAAAGGACATATAAACTATCAATAAGAGCCAGGAGGAAATGAAGAATACAATGTCTGAATTGAAGAACACAGTAGGTGGAATTAAGAGCAGGCTAGAGGAAGCAGAAGATCGGATTAGTGAGCTGGAGGACAATGTAGACAAAAACTCCCAGACAGTGCAACAAAATGAAAAAAGACTGAACAAGACTGAAGATGTTCTAAGACAGCTACAGGACAACATGAAATGTAATAATATCCGTATCATAGGAATTCCAGAAGGAGAAGAAGAGCAAGAGATAGAAAACCTCTTTGAAAAACGAATGACAGAAAACTTCCCTAACATGAGGAGAGAAAGAGTCACGCAAGTCCAGGAAGCACAGAGGGTCCCAATGAAGATGAACCCCAACAGGCCCAGTTCAAGACACATCATAATTAAAATGGCAACACTGAAAGACAAAGTGAGAATCCTAAAAGCAGCAAGAGAGAAACAACTAATAACATACAAGGGAGCTCCAATAAGGCTATCATCAGACTTCTCAGCAGAAACACTACAAGCCAGAAGGGAATGGCAAAAAATATTCCAAGCAATGAAAAACAAAGGCCTACAACCAAGAATACTCTACCCAGCAAGGCTCTCATTCAAAATGGAAGGTGAAATAAGGAGTTTCCAAGACCAAAGAAGGCTAAAAGAATACATCTCCACCAAACCAGCATTGCAAGAGATGCTAAAGGGTCTGCTTTAAAAAGATGAAGGAACAGAGGCAGACAGAGAGGAACACAAGTACAAAGGGGGGAAATGACAATGAATAAGTACTGAAAGAAAGAAGGAACTTCTACCATTTGCAACAACATGGATGGAACTAGAGAGAATTATGCTTAGTGAAATAAGCCAGGCAACAAAAGAAAAATACCTTATGCTATAACCTATTACAAGAAACTAATGAACAACAGCAATAAATGAGCATAATTAAATCAGAGGTATGTAAACAAGAAATAAACTAACAGTAACAAAGGGGGAGATGGGAGGGAGAGAAGGGGGTAAGAAGGGGAAGGGTCTAGTCAAAGAACATGTATAAATGACTCATGGACATGGACAACTGGGTGGGGATTGAATGTGGGAGAAGGGTGGGCAGGGTGCAGGGAAGCAAAAGGGGGAAAAAAGTGGGAGAACTGTAATGGAAAAACAAAAAACTTTTTTAGTGGTGGAAAAAATGAAAATAGAAGGAATGGAAATGCAAGGACAAGGATTTTCATTCACACTGTATATTTTTCTCCTTATCTGATCCCTCCAGAGTTTGGCATTCTAAAGAAGTAAGTAATGACATAAGTTTCTTTGCATAAAACTAATAAGACCAGTTGTTAATAGAGGTTTTTTTTTTTTTTTTTTTTTTTATTAAGACTTTGACTGGAATGTCATGCCTAAAGGAGACATGCTTGGGCTCTGGTTGCTATGAAAAAGCCCAGAGGAACTGGGATTGACTTTCAAAGGTAATAAAAGCCCATGAGATAAAAGGCCTGGTACCTTGGTTGGTTGTGCGGTCCACCACAATCTTTCCAGAGAAGGAATGAAGGTTGTTTTCCTGAAAGATGGCTGGAAAGGACCTTAAGGCACATTGGAAAACCAGAGGGACTTGGAAAGACAAGTGTTTACAAGCAAGGCTGAATGCCAGGTATGTGGTTCTGCTTCTGTGCCATGAAAGGCAGACTGGAGGTCACCCTAAATGTTCCTTGCGTAAGTTCCAGCAAAGCAGAACTAAAGATCATAAGGGATCATGTTCTGCTCTTGTTATGTTTATGCAAATGAACACGATCAATTAAAAATGGACTTAATGCAGTCCCTTTAATGACAAGGAGGGTAATCTTAGGGAGAAAAATCATTATTCAAGGAAAATCACAATGCTCAGTGGTAGACTATAAGGTAGTGCAGCTAACCATCTTTAAAGTTTCTTTTCATTTAAAATATCTTTTCACTTGAAAGTTAAACTATGTCTGTGGTATTATCAAAGATGTTTAATTAATAGGTAAGAAAAATGTCAATGCCTTGCAACTGGATGTCTTTCCGATAAGACAGTCCTATAGATTTAGAGACTTGTATGTGAGTTATGTTACATAAATTAACATGTGTTTTCTGTTTTCAAAGGCCATAAGCCTATGATCTCATTACCTGAGTGATTGTACGTATAGGCCTCACTTAATCCTGTCTGCATCACTGCCTCCTGAAACTCAATGGTTTTGCTGAACTAAGTGGCTGGGTTGGTGAAGTATGGGGCGGTCAGTGGGCTTCACTTTAAAACTGGTTTCTCTTTTCTGTCCTAATGGCTTGGACAGAAAGAGCCCAGAGGTCTGAAAGGGGGGAAACCTAAAATATTTCCCTCAGTCCAAACTAAGTATAATGGGCAAAAGGGTTTTGGACAGGTGAGATGTACCTGGCACACCTTCCTCCAAAGAAGCCCTTCTTTTCTCTTATGTGGGACATTGAAAAGTTAATACCTGTTTTTTGTTATCTAGTGGTTATGGATTGAATGATGTCTTTTAACCCTGTTGCCCAATCTGTTGCCTCCAGAATACAACAAGGATGGCAGCCTGTTAAATCAAGCACGCCATTGTCTGGGGACAGCCAACTGATCTGGAGTCTGCATGATACTTCCCCATGTAGGAAGGCCACCCTCCCCTCCACCCTCCCACTCTTATTAGGGATTTCTGGACCCAGGGGTATGTAGGACGACGACCATGTCCAGCTTGAAGCAGCTAGAAGAGCTCAAGACCTTCATCCATTGTCCTTTATAAGATTATAAAGGGTCTTAAGTCTGAGAGGGAGAGATTGTTCTTTTTTATTGTTAAATTAATTAATTAATCAATTACTTATTTTAAAAAAGAAGAAGAAGAATATATGAAAGGGTGAGGCAGGAGCTCGTGTATGTATGACCCATGGACATGGACTTGGGGGCGCATTGCTGGGCGAGGGGGGGTGCTGGGCGGAAGGGAGCAAAGGGGAAAAATTGGAACAATTGTAACAATATAATCAATAAAATATACTTAAAAATAAAATAAAATTCTCTATCTTTCACCTTTGGCATTTTAATTATGATGTGTCTTGGTGTGGTTCTTTTTGGGTCTAGCTTGTTTGGGATGCTCTGTGCTTCCTAGATTTGTATGTCTATTTCCTTTGCCAAATTTGGGGAGTTTTCCTTCATTATATTCTCACACAAGTTTTCAATTTCTTGCTATCCCTCTTCTTCTGGCATCTCTATGATTTGGATGTTGGCACATTTAAAGTTGTTTTAGAGGTACCTAAGCTTCTCAGTTTTTTTAATTCTTGTTTCCTCATTCTGCACTGGTTGACTGTTTTTTTCTTCCTCTTGTAGCCAATCATTGATCTGAACTCCGGTTTCCTTCCCTTCACCATTGGTTTTGTGTGGATTTTTCTTCATTTCATTTAGCATAGCCTTCACTTCTTCCCTTATGCATTTGCCATACTTAAGTATGTCGGTCAAGCATGTGAGTATCTTTATCAGCAGTATTTTGAATTCTACATCTGTTAGGTTGGCTAGCTCCTTGTTTGGTATGTTGGCTATCTCCTCATCACTTAGTTCTCTCCCTGGAACCTTGATCCATTCCCCCTTTTGGGCCATATGTTCTGTCTTCTCATCTTGACAGGCTCTTGTGTTTGTTTGCCTCTGTGTCTTAGGCAGAGCTGACACTCATGTTATGTTGTAAGGGGTGGGTCCTTAGGTATTCATCAGTACAGGGCGACCTGTTTCACCACGTTGTGGCGCTGTATGTGGGGGAGGGTGTCTGAGAGGGAACAATACCACTTGCTCTGTACTTGTTCCTGTTTCAGGCACTTCTCCCCCTTTCATATGGGACTGATGCCTCTCTAGTTGTTGCCCTGGCTGTTTTTCCCAGAGTGGATGGGTCTGCGGAGGTTCTAGGACCCTGGGGGCCCTTTAAACAAGCAGATTCTGCTGAGAGATGAACAGTTTCTTCCTCCACCCCAAACCCCACTGGTTTTCACAGTCAAAAGCAATGAGGCTTAATTCCCCTGGCACTGGGACCATAGCTGCTTGGTCTGGTGAGGAACTAGGAGTTCTCCTCAGGTGCCCCTCCTGAATTTTTAAAACATGTGACTGCACTTTCTGCCCACCTACCACTGCTGTTGCTCCTGCCACCACCACACCACATCCTCTCTACCCTGGCTCCGCCCCTCCTACCTGTCTGGATGAGTATTTCTTCTTTATATCTTTGTTTGTTGGACTTCCACGAAGCTCAATTCTCTGGAACTTCTGGTTGTTTCTAGTTTTAAGGTAGTTGTATTCCTTCTTCTTTGTGGAGGGAGAGGCGGCATGTCTCTCTAGGCCTTCATCTTGGCTGGAAGTCCTGCCTCTTAATCTCTTGGAGGAAAATCTAAAGATAGCTCCAGAAGTCTTATCTCATGTTATTGATTCTGCAGACTTGTAGGTTGTAGAGGTTGAAATAATCTATGTCCCAAAGATTAAGTTGTTTTGTTTTCTAAAATATTATTTTTAAAGAACTCTCTTTTAGTTTTGAATTAAGAGATGAGATTCCAAAAAGAAAAGATAAATCTTGTCTTACAATAGTATATATTAATAATGTATGTATTAATTTTAAGTGTTCACAATGTTCTTACAATTTTATGACATTCATGTTACTTTGTTTTGAATGATTTTGACAAAAGCTAAAAATAAAATTCTCAGTAGGTTTGGAATATGAACATATGAATAATCCTATAAGCCATCAAGATACACAGAGAGTACAAGAGCATCTAGGAGCATAGCTCTTGACCCTCACTCTAAGGTGTGACCTTTACCTTAGCCAGTTCTGAGTCTGTACTGTTCACCCTCTCATGCACTGCTCACTTACTATTTTTCTGTTAGGAGGGTGTTTTCTGACTTTCTATTTTACCTTGTCCATTTTCTGTTGCAACCTTCACATTGAAGATTGCACTCGAAGGGTACTCACTGCTCCTCTTGATCATATAATTATAATCATGCAGGGTCTTGGAGAATTAAGATGAATTGGGGTCATTGGTGGCCAAGGGCAGGTTTGCTCTTAGTCTGGGGATGGGAGGAAGTGGGGGATGGGGTGTTGTGAGCCTAAAGGGCAACACTGAAAGGGTTAAACATGTTTTTGTTCCTCATGAATTTGTTTGCCTTGGCCCAGTATTAGAGGGCTTCATACTTATACCCTGTGTACACAAGAATCAGATTTATATTTCCCTGTTTTTTGGTATGTGTGAATGCTATAAACCAAATTATTTTGAAAACTGTTGTATCACCTTGTCCTTAGCAATAAAACGTGTTGAGCAGGATAAAAAACAAAACAAAAACATGCTGGCTTTTGTCCAAGAATAGTGCTCCATCCCTGAATGGTGATGAATGGCTCTTCTTCTACTTCACCTCCAACAATTTTAATATGGAATGCCTTAACATTGAGATTCCTGGAGCCCAGCAGAGAATTTATGTTGTTACTAATACCATTTCCATTGTTTAGAAATCAAAAAATAGAAGAGGGAGTATCTGTTTTGGGGCAGATGGGGATTCTAATCCTTAGTTTAAAGGTCTGCAGGGAGACTTCTGGTCAAGATAGTGGCATAGGCAGACTTGGCTCACCTCTTCATAGAACCACATCAATATTACAACTAAAATATATAACAACCATCACTCAGAACCATCAGAAATCAAGTTGAATGAAATTCTGACAACTAGGTAATTAAAGAAACCACATCCATCCAGACTGGTAGGAGGGGCGCAGACATGGAGCAGGCTGGTCACACACCCACATATAGTGGATAAAAATTCAGGAAGGATATCTCAGGAGCAAGGATTCCCAGCTCCATACCAGACCCCTCAAGCCCAGGGTTCCAGTGCCAAGAAGATAAGTCCCCACAATCTCTGGCTGCAAACATAGCAGGAATTAAGTCAGAGGAAGAAACTTCTGGAAGCACAAGCAGTTCCTCTTAATAACCCCCACACAGACTCACTTACTGAGACTCACTATGTCTGAACTCTAGCACTGAGGTAACAGCTTGAAAGGCACCAGTGGTATACAGGGAGAAACTGAAGTGTCTTGCATGAAGGTGAGCAGAGGCTATTGTCCCTTTTCTAAACCCTCTCCCCATAGAGCTGGAAAACTGGTGCCATATCTGAAACTCCATCAACTTTGCTAATACTCTTTGACCCACCTTGAATATCCCCAGAGACTCCACCTCACTCAATTTATTGGCCCACCCAAGCTACTTTTCCATATGAACAGCTGGTCTTGGCTCAGGCTTCACAACTTCCTAAATCCTTCCAAACAAGTAACATCTGGTCTCAGTGAGCCCCAGGCCTGGACCTAGCAGCAGCCAACCTAGATTCACAGCTAGGCTTTGCCTGGAAATCTCCAAGCCAGGCAAAGGTAGCAGCCATTTCAGATTGCTTTATAGCTCAGGCAGTGTGGCCTAAGGCAAAACACAGGTGGGAAATGACCTTGGTGTGTACCACCCAGGAAACCTCAGGGCCAGCACACCCAGTGGACAGCTACAGATCATGTTGAAGTACCACACCTTGCTCCTGCACAGCTGATATTCAATATAGGATGGAGGTTCAGTGGGCACAGCCAGATCTTGGAGCTGACTGACCTGGGTAAATCCCTCCTATAGATCTGCCAACAGCAACCAAGGCTCAACTATAAGAGGAGGGTATACTCAGCCCACACAAAGGGCACACCTTGAGTACCCAGCTTGGGTGATAGGGGAGGCTGTGCCACTAGACCCTACAGGACACCTACTACATTAAGCCACACTATCAAGGCATGCAGTCAAAACAGCTCTACCTAATATGTAGAAACAAACACAGGGAAGATGCTAGAATAAGGAGACAGAGAAAAATGGCCCAAATGAATACAGATTAGAACTCCAGAAAAAGAGTTAAATGAAGTGGAGATAAGCAGTCTTTCAGATGCAGAATTCAAAACACTGGTTATGAGGATGCTCAAAAGAACTTAGTGAGGACCTCAACAGCATAAAAAAGATCCATTCAGAAATGAAGAATACACTAATGGAAATAAAGAACAGTTTACAGGGAAACAACAGTAGAGTGGGTTAAGCCAAGAATCGAATCAATGATTTGTAACATTAGGGGGCAAAAAACAACCAGTCAAAACAACAAGGACAAAAAAAAGAATACAAAAAAATGAGGATAATATAAGCAGCCTCTGGTACAACTTCATGCATTCCAATACTCAGATCATAAGGGTGCCAGAAGGAGAAGAGAAATCTATTTGAAAAAATAACGAAAGAAAACGTCCCTAATTTTTTGAAGGAAATAGACATGCAAGTCCTGAAAGCATAGAATCCCATACAAGATGCATGCAAAGAGGCCCACTCCAAAACACATCATAATTAAAACGCCAAAGGTTAAAGAGAGAATCTTAAAAGCAGTGAGAGAAAAGTAGTGAAAAATGGAAGGGACAATTGCAAACACCTCTATTTCTGCACTTGTATAGTTTGCATATAAGGGAGATTGGTCATGTTCTCAAAAATCAAAAACACAGTGAAAAAAGCATTTGATTGAGAATAAAAGTACCAGAGTTCTACTACTGATGTATTTGTTAATTTATATTCTGACCTGTATAATCAGAGAATAAGTTATTAATCCATGCAGTGAAAGGGTTGGACTGGAGCTGCAGTGTTCAGACTCTGCTTCTACCCACCTTAGGGTTTTTCAGAGCTATAGCAGCATCAGCTTCTGGGGAGAGGGGCTGCCAAAGATGCAGAGTTCCTTGGCATTGAGAGGTGCTCCTTCCTTTTGCATTCTGCCATGCTTTATCTTATTGAATTGGTTTCGAAAGGTCATGAAGAAAGCAGAATTTAATTTTGAAGCCACTTTCTTCCTTGCTATCCCTTCTAGCAGTGTGACCATATTCTTTCTACTAGTAGGAACAGGAGACTAAGGTGATAATCTTGCCACCTAACAGAGAGAGTTTGGGGTGGCATCAAAATAACATGTGTTTTTATGGATTTTTGGAGAGAGACAGAATCCTTGTTTCCTTTTTTTTCAAACCTTTTGAGTCTAGTGATGAAATTTTAAGCCAAATAGGATGGGCAGGTGTTTTCATAGCAGCCAAGAAGTGCCTTCAAATTATATCACATAAATGGCCTCTCATTCTACCTGTGCGAGCTTCAAATATGTGCATTCACACACAGGCATTCACACACACAGTGCCAGTACTAATCTTTAGCTAAGTAGTTTAATATGCATTACTCATATTAAGAGGAATGTGCACACATGTACACACAGACACATTTGTTTTCCTACTAGCTCATGGTGATCTCACTTCTCTCTCTTCATAATGCTCAGCAGATGGACTAACACAAAAGTCAATCAATTATACAATAGATAATTATGAAGTACTTTGTATTCTAGAGGCAATTGGGGGTTTTCAAGGAAACAAGACACTTGTCCGCTAGGATCTTAACACACATGAAACATTAGCAGACAGCATATAAAGTGTTAAATTGTCTGCAACAGGCTGTTATGTAGTGGGGATTTCAGAGAAGAGGAAGAGAAATGAGAGCTAGTATAGTCAACTAAATCTTTGGAAGAGATGAAATATGAACTGAATCTTTAAGGGTGGCTATCATTTCTGTTGTCATAAAAAATAAGATGAGGGGAAAGCCCCTATGCTGGATGGTCCATCAAAGTAACTTTCATGACTTGATGTGCATCACAAGGGGCATAATTCAAGGGCATCCAGAAAGCTCTTCTGTCCCATCACATATGAAAAAATATCTCATACTATTAGGTATAATATTACATTTACTTTTTAAAATATAAATATTTGGGGGAATTTTAACATGTTAAGATAAGTTACTTTAGCTAAAACTACAGTTAAGATTATTTCTTTCCACTGAATACTTAATTGTAGAATAACAAGAACTTGTCACATGTATCAGACAGAGTCTCTTGTAGAAAGGCCCATGAAAAGATTTGTTCTTATGTATTGAGCCTCAGTGACTGGAAACACTTGGTTCCCTTAGATAAATTGTTTTGGTTCCTTATGATAAGGGGGAAACATATGTTGACATATGATTAGTTTAATGGCAGTAGAAACTTTGGCCCACATTTGTCCCTTCTAACTTTTCTGTAAGCTTTGACTATATATATATATATATAAAACCTAAGCGTCAGACTCCTCTCACTCATTTCCAGGTTCACCATCTTATGGCATATAGAGATAGAGGGAATATTGGTCACATTATTTCTCTGAATTATTCAAATATTAGTTTCTCCTCAGCATCATGTCTTCCTCAGGATCAATTTTGAGATGCTCCCCTCCATGTGACAAAGACTGCAAGTTGTCACCTATTTGTTTCCTTTTATTCCTCAGTCATAGAAACTTTAATTTTTAGCTAGATAGATGTTTAACTCTAATAGAGACTACTTTCTCAGGCTTCCTTGCTACAGGTATACCCATGGGACTAAATCTTAATCAATGAGATATAGGTAGAAGTGGTGCATGCAATTCATAGGAAGTTCCTAAAGTAAGTGGGCATGGCTTTCTTAGTTGCTTTCTCCTTCCTGTTAGAATATAGATGGAGTAACAAGATTTGAGCAACCATCATGGAGAAATGAGAAGACCTTGGGAATGTAGGTCACCTATGGAGAGCAGTAAGAAATAGTACTTATCTCAAAATATAGATGTAAAGAATAATAAGAAAAATGTATAAAATATCATTGTCACAAAAAATTACTCAAATTTCTTAATTTTTGCTTAGATTGGATTCTGACCTCTTTGGGAGGGCCGTGTGTGTGTGTTCCATCACTTGTCTATTTGATATCAGAATATAGCATTAAGGCTGCAGCTTTCACTCCAAAGGAACCAGACTTGGAAAAACCATATCTACTGGACTATGCCAGTATCCAACCAAGGCTGTCATGGTAGAGGTTTCATGACAGTCTTACTAGATTGGCTAGCTCACATTTGGAGAAATGTGCTGCAGAGGAATAGAAGGTGGATCTTGAGATGGCCTAACCTCTGATACTAGTAGAGCTACATTAAGCTTTGAATAACAAAGACTTAAAATAACACAGTGTTTAAAAAGACAATTATTTATTTATCATTCATTTAAGGCAGCGGTTCTCAACCTGTGGATTGTTACCCCTTTGGGGGTCAAACGACCCTTTCACAGGGGTTGCCTAAAATCATTGAAAACACATATATAATTACATATTATTTTTGTGATTAATCACTATGCTTTAATTATGTTCAATTCATAACAATCAAAATACATTTTGCATATCAGATATTTACAATTCATAACAGTAGCAAAATTACAGTTGTGAAGTAACAACAAAAATAATTTTATGGTTGGGGTTCACCACAGCATGGGGAACTGTATTAAAGGGTCGTGGCATTAGGATGGTTGAGAACCACTGATTTAAGGGTTAATACAGCCAGTTTTTAAAGATCTAATGTGATTTTTGGATAAGCTGATGTCCTTCTTCTCAGTCCCTAGGTAATTGAAGTAGGTGTGTCATTCTTACAATTAAGTAATTTTCTTGTGTCTGAATTAATTAAAAATTTAAAAAAATATACTTTCCTAAGCTTTCTTAAAGTATTGATAAAATGCTGTGGAAGGGATAACAATAAAATAGACCTGAGAAATTATAAGTTTTAATGGGGGAGAAGGAAGCAACCTCTCTCTGGACATGTAATTGTGGAGGGGGAGAGAGAGAGAGAGAGAGAGAGAGAGAGAGAGAGAGAGAGAGAGAGAGAGAGGAGAGAGAGAGAGAGAGAGAGAGAGAGAGAGAGAGAGAGAGAGAGAGAGAGAGAGAGAGAGAGAGAGAGAGAGAGACCCAAGTCAAGAGGTTCTCTCCTTGGCCTCAGTTCTTGTCTTGTTCGCAAGACACAAATTCAAGCAAGAGACAAACACTCATAGTGGAAATGAAATAGCAAGTTTATTTATTAAACACATGAGCACAAAGTTGCAAGCAAGCACCGAGCTAGTCTAAATGCCCCCTGTATAGAGGAAAGAAAGTTGTTAGTAAGTTTACTCTACACACTAGAGCCAAGGCTACAAATGGGTGCTTAGCTAATCTAAGTATGCCAACTATTGGGGTTCAGGGATTATATACTTCAGCTGGCTTCTAGGTTCCCCCTCCTTCCCTCCTTTGGGAATAATGTACAGCTACAAAGGCTTTCTTTCTCAGTTAGAACAGGCTCTTTGTCTTAGTGAAATTGTTACAGAGGCTCCCTTTCCCAGCATAGGCCTCCCTTTTCCTCCTATGTATCCTGCTTGTGATGTTCAGAACACCCAATAATCTTAGTAAGATTGTTACAGAAGCTCCCATTCTCAGCACAGTCTCAAGGATGCTCCCCTGCTTCTGTGCTATTTTGCTATTAATGCTTGAGGCACCCAGAAATCTTATCAAACTGAGCTCAAGGCTACTGAGTTAAATGGTGAGGCATGTTTTCCTTTTGCTTCTAACCTCCTTTTTTGTTAGATTGTAATGGCAAGGGCCCTGCCTTTATTTCCCCTCTGGCCACTCATTCCTAGCTGCTACCTAACAGAAGCTGAAGTAATAATACCTGATCAATGGGTAGAGTGCCCTGAGGATAGCATGAGGGCACTGGACTATGTGTCAGAAGACCTGAGACATGGAGGGGATCAGGCCACTTGGGAAAGCTCTGCCAGTCTCACTATCACTTCTCTTGACTGGGCTGTTGATGTCTGTTAGAGTTTTGTGTGTGTATTAATGAGCATTACCACAGTACAACATCTACAACAAATTTTTAACATTTACTGAGTGCCAACATGGTATGGAGGTGCAGCTATGTTTAAAGAAAGAAAGGCTTTTTTTTTTTCTTCTAATCTCCTATTGGGAAGGCCAGTTCATTTGTTTAGATTCAAGGAAAAATAGTAATGTATCCTTTAACAAGATTTCTTTTCAGAATCAATGTGCAATATGGGAATCCTAGTGAGCATTTAAGGACTGATAAAAATCATAAAAAGAGAAAGAGAAAGCATAAACTTAAATCAGGTTCATCAGCAAATAAAAATTAATGTCTTTATGTATTCCCTTATGAAGAATAAGATAGTCTTATTCTTATATGCTCAGCAAAGTCCTGAGACTCTAATGTGTGTTTCTCAATTTTATTCTCTATAAAATAAAATGGAAACTAAGAATCGTCTGACAGTGAAAAAATTTGTAGATGGAGTTAAAGGAGAAACCTGCAATCCCCAAATGATGTGGCTTGTTGAAGATGACCTAGTTCAATTCTATGTTGTTCATACACATAGAAGATTCTTTTCTTTTTAATATCCACTGGTCTCATTTGTATTATATAAAAGTATCAGAAACCAAAAGGGAGGGTTATTATAAGAAAGCAGGGATAATACAAGGGGGTTAGTGAAAATAAAACAGAAATATCTTCTGGAGGGTGGGTCTCTTGTAGTACAGACTTCCCCCATTAGGTGAGTGTTCTAGGAACCCATCTGTATCAGTGTATCAGCTGGCATTGTTGTGAGAGGCTGCATTTGGCTTCAGTGAATTTTTAAAAAGACTCTTTCAATGTGTTTCCTTGTTTCATGATTGGTGATTTATGAGCACACCTGCCCACTGTGTTCAGTAGTTTTTGACCAAAAATGGCATGACTCCCATGACCCAACCTCTCTATTCATCCAATCTCACACGGAGTGACTTTTTTGTTTGTTTGTTTCCTTGGATGAAAAAATCTTCAAAAGGAAATGTTTTGTTGATATGGAAGAGGTGAAACAAAAACAAAAAATGGCTGAAGCACTAAAAGGCATCAAACTTGATGAGTTCAAAAACTTTTTTTTTTCTTTTATTATTTGGTTTTTCAATTATGGTTGTCCCATTTTTCCAAATGTCTCGATAGGTGCATTGCATCAAATGGAGAGTACTTTGAATGTGACTGAAGTTTAAACATATAAGAATGAATACACAGTTTTTATAAATGTTTTTTTTTCTTTTGCCCCTCATTCCCCTTTCATGGAAATGGAAGACAGGAATGAAGCTGGTCTTTAGGAAAAACCAGGGAGCAGGAAAAGGAAAGCCATCAGGGTCAGCACAAAGCTCTATGTCTTGACTGATCTTCCTTGTTTGTGTGGTCTGGCCTTTCCTTTTCCACCATATGATAGAACAGGCTGCTCCATGGCTCACATGTTTCTGTGTTATAGATCTATGCTCTTGTGAATGGCTGTTTCATTGGCCAAATTTGGAATCTCAGGGGAGACTGAGCAGTTTGAATCCATGTCCAACTTAGTTCCAAATAGCTGTGAACAAGGGTGAGGGTCATGTAGTAGAACTGAACTGCCATGGGCTAACCTCATAATATTTATGGAGGTTACCCTCAAAGAAGGTGATTTGGTTCATGGTCTAGGCTGTCTCATCATATGGTAAACTACTATGTTTATTTCACATTCAGCACTTAATAAACTGCTTAAAAATTTTTATTTACCTCCTTGTATTAACTTCCAATAATATCTTGCAAGTGCTGTTATTCCAAGTCAGCATAAAGGAACAGTGAGATTCTATTAATTTGGTATATTCTCTTTGGAGAGTAAATTCTGAACTCCCTGATCCCTCCATATTTTGTGGATTTCACTCCAGGTAAATTTAAAGAAAATGAATAAATGAAGATAGAAAATTTATTTTATAGATATTTGAAAGCAGTGGGGCCTGTGATACATGTATTTATAAGTTATTAATACCCTGGGACAGATGGGGATAGCTTCTCCCATAGCAAATTCCCTGTCATCAAACAATTTCTTAGTTCACATTAAAAGAAAAAAGGAAACTGGAAGACAACATCTAATCATCTTGTAGACCTATTTACAAAAAAGATACGATGGTTAACCCATATTTTCAAAATACACATCTTGCAAAAAAATTCCTCAGGAGTCTTTAGATTGTCTGTGTTTGGATTGTCTCAGTGCTGACGGCTCAGATTCAGTCTATTGAGATTAGTTCAAAATAAGGAAAGCAACTGCAGAGCTGGAATTTGCATACCTGATCATGCCTTCTAAGTCTTCTAGAATCTGAGAATGACACTCAAGTCAGTATATACAGAACCAGCATCTTCAGTCCAGCAGAGAGCATCTTGAGGGAGGTACTGCTGAGTTTTTAGATGAAGAAGGAAAAAAATTATTTTTTACTTTTTTGCCATTCACAATCATTCCTGGTTGCGAGATTCCCAGCTGTTGAGACTGAATCAATCCAACACTCACTTGTGATAAAAAACACTCAGAAAAATGGGAATAGAGGGAGCATACCTCAACATAATAAAGGCCATGTATGTGAAACCTACTGCCAACATCATATTCAGTGGGCAAAAGCTTTTTCCTTAAGATCAGGAACAAGACAAGGGTGTCACTTTCATCACTCTTATTTAACATAGTACTAGAAGTTATAGCCACAGAGATTAAGCAAGAAAAAGAAATAAAAGGCATCTAAATCAGAAAGGAGGAAATAAAAGTATCATTATTCACAGATGACATATTGTATGTAGAAAACCATATTGTCTCCACCACAAAACCACTCACCCTTATAAGTGAATTTGGCAAAATAGCAGGATACAAAATCAATATTCAGAAATCACTGGCATTCTTGTACGTCAACAATAAATTATCAAAAAGAGAAATTAGAAAAAAATCTCATTTACTATAGCAGCAAGAAAAATAAAATACCTAGGAATAAATTTAACCAAGGATGTAAAAAACCTGTACTCTGTAAAGTATAAAACACTGAATAAAGAAATTAAGGAAGATACAAATAAATGGAAGTATATACTGTGTCCATGGATTGGAAGAATTAACACCATTAAAATGTCCATACTACCCAAAGCAATGTATAGATTCAATGTAATTCCTATTAAAATACCAATGGCATATTTCACAGATCTAGAAAAATATTTCAAAAATGTACATGGAACCAAAAAAGAATCCCAATGCCTCAGCAATCCTGAGAAAGAAGAACAAAGTTGGGGGAATCACAATATCTGATATTGAATTATACTACAAGGCCACTGTAATTAAGACAGTCTGGTACAGGCATAAGAACAGACACACAGATCAATGGAAATGAATAATGAACCCAGAGATAAACCCATGTCTCTGTGGTCAATTAATGTTTGACAAAGGGACATAAGCATACAGTGGAGTAAAACAGCCTCTTCAATAAATGGTGTTGGGAGAACTGGAATGGTACATGCAATAAAATGAAACTGTATCACCAACTTCACCACACACCAGAATAAACTCAATGTGGATAAAGGACTTAAATATAAGTTGTGATACCATGAAAATCCTAGTTGAAAACATAGGCAGTAAAATTTCAGACATCCCCTGTAGCAATATTTTTGCCGATATATCTCCTATGGCAAGGAAAATAAGGGGTAAAAATGGGACTACATCAAATTAAAAGTTTCTACACAGCTAAATGAAAAGCAAACCAACTGTAAAGAAGAACATATTTGCTAATGATACATTGGACAAGGGTTTATCCTCCAAAATATATAAAGCATTCTTGCAACTCAACACCAAAAAGACAAACGAACCCAATTAAAAAATGGGCCAAAGACCTGAATAGACATTTCTCCAAGGAGGACATACAGATGGCCCATAGACGTATGAAAAAAAGCTCAACATCACTAACCATCAGAGAGATGCAAATTAAAACCACAAGATGTCACCTCACACCTGTCAGAATGACCACAATTAATTAATCAACAAACAAGTACTGGCAAGAATGCAAAGAAAAGGAACCCTAGTGCACTGTTGGTGAGAATGTAGACTGATGCAGCCACTACTGAATTTCCTCAAAAAATTAAAAATGGAACTGCCTTATGACTCAGTGATTCCAGTGCTGGAAATATACTCTAAGAATCCTTAAATACAAATTCAAAAGAAGTTATGTACCCTTATGTTCATAGCAGCACTACTTACAATAGCTAAGTGCTGGAAATAGCCTAAGTGCCCATCAATAACTGAGTGGATCAAAAAACTGTGAACTACTACACAGCAGAAAGAAAGGAGGAATTACTATCTTTTGTGACAGCATGGATGGAACTGGTGGTTATCATGCAAAGTGAAATAAGCCAAACAGTGAAAGACAAATACTATATGATCTCACTTACAACTGGAATCTATGAAGAAAATAAACTAACAAGAAAAACAGAACCAGAGACATGGAAACATGGAACAAACTGATAGCTGTAGGAGGGGTGGGGGCGGGGGTAATGGTGGAAAGGAGAAGGTATTAGTCAAAGAAAATGTATGAATGACCCATGGACATGGATGATGAAGAAGGGATTGACTGTGGGGGGTGGTGGTGGAAGGGGCAAAAGGAAAAAAATTGGGACAACTGTAATAGAATAAATAATTTTTAAAAAGTAGGAAAAAAAGCACATTCACTGCAGTCCCCATCTCTGTGCAATTCTTTGGCCTCTCTCCGCTGCTCTATTCCCAATATGTCGCTTTCTAACGAGTTGAATCTGGACAAGCTGAACGTGGAGGGGAAGCACATCATCATGAGAGTGGACTTCAATGTTCCTATGAAGAACAATCAGATAAAAAACAACCAGAGGATCAAGGCCACCATCCCAAGGATCAAATTCTATTTGGACAACGGATCCAAGTCAGTTGTTCTCATGAGCTGCCTGGGCTGGCCTGATGGTGTCCGCATGCCTGACAAGTAGTCCTTGGAGCCTGTTGCTATAAAGCTCAAATCTCTCCTGGGAAAGAATGTTTTGTTCTTGAAGGACTGAGTGGGCCTTGAACTGGAGAAAGCTTGTGCTGACCCAGCCACGGAGTCTGTCATCCTGCTGGAGAACCTTTGCTTTCATGTGGAGGAAGAAGGGAAGGGAAAAGATGCTTCTGGGAATAAGGTTAAAGCTGAGCCAGCTAAAATAGAAGCTTTCTGAGCTTTGCTTTCCAAGCTAGGGGATGTTTATGTTGACGCATTCAGCACTTCTCACTGAGCCTACAGCTCTATGGTGGGAATCAATCTGCCACAGAAAGCTGGAGGCTTTTTGATGGAGAAGGAGTTGAGCTACTTTGCCAAGACCTTGGAAAGCCCAGCATGACCATTCCTGGTCATCCTGGCTGGAGGTAAAGTTGCTGGATAAATTCAATGAGATGATTATTGGTGGTGGAATGGCTTTTACCTTCCTTAAGGTGCTCAACAACATGGAGATCAGCACCTCTCTGTTTGTTGAAGAGGGAGCCAAGATTGTCAAAGATCAGATGTCCAAAACTGAGAAGAATGGTGTGAAGATTGCCTTACCAGTGGACTTTTTCACTGCTGACAAGTTTGATGAGAATGCCAAGACTGGACAAGCCACTGTGGTCTCTGGCATACCTGCTGGCTGGATGGGCTTGGACTGTGGGCCTGAGAGCAGCAAGAAGTACAGAGGCTGTTGCTAGGGCCAAGTAGATTGTGTGAAACGGACCTGTGTGCATATTTGAATGGGAAGCTTTTGCCCAAGGGACCAAAGCCCTCACAGACGAAGTAGTTAAAGCCACTTCCTGGAGCTGCATCACCATCGTAGGTGGGGAAGACACTGCCACTTGCTGCACCAAATGGAAAACGGAGGATAAGCCAGCCATGTCAGCATTGGGGGTGGTGCCAGTTTAAAGCTCTTCAAAGGTAAAGCCCTGCTGGGGGTGGATGCTCTCAGCAATGTTTAGTACTTTTCCTGCCTTTTGGTGCCTGTGCGCATTCCTCACTCAACTTAGTGCTTTCCCTATCTCTACTTGGTGTTAGCTAAGATCTTCCTCCATGTCAAGATTCAGCTAGTGGCCAAAAGATGCAGCCCTGGAACACTTAACACAATTGTACAGCAGCATATCAGCTCGCCTATACCGCACCCTGGATTTGACTACATTCTTCAGGAACCCATTTGAATTTCTTAGTGGCTAAACCATTGTGCATTCTAGAGTGCATATATTTATATTTTACCTGTTAATTAAGCTGCTAGCTTAATTCTCTTCTTGGAGTAGTTTACCCTGATTAGCTTTGTCATTGTTTTGCTACTGGACATGAAAACAAGATGAAACTCCAGTTGAAGAGAGGGAGGGAGATGAAGTTGTAGACCTATTAAATAAATAATAAAAGTATTCATGGAAACTGGGGTGGGGGGAAGTAGATAAAAAGACTGAATCACTTTCCATTAATCAAATTTTTTAAAATAAGAAATTGGTGACAGCGATGGTCTAATTTAAATGCACACAGGATGGTGAAGGTACTGTAGAGATGCTGGTTTAATATGGGATGGATTATTATGCATCAACTAATATCTAGCCAGTCTCTCCAACTCCCTAATATATTTAAAGATCTTATTCAAAAAATCAACTTGGTAATTTCTAAAAATAATATGAATCTTTTAAAAGAAATGAATCTTTTAAAAGAAATGAAATAAGTAATATGAGTTTGTTTTGGAATAATACAAAAAGTCAGTAGAGAATTCACATGAAACAAACCTTTGTCCTATCCTCCCCTGCAACAGATAGATGTCATTTGATTTATAATATTTTATTTATTTAGTTTTGATCTTTTAAAAGAAATGAGTCTTTTAAAAGAAATGAAATAAGTAATATGAGCTTGTTTTGGAATAATACAAAAGGTCAGTAGAGAATTCACATAAAACAAACCTTTGTCCTATCCTCCCCTGCAACAGATAGATGTCATTTGATTTATAATATTTTATTTATTTAGTTTTGAACCAAGTATTATATTAAAATTATATATTATATTATTGAGGTATGATTAAAATACAATATGATGTATGTAATGCATATGACAATGAATTTGGAGCACTTGATTTTTTTTAAAAAACCTGCTTAAGGAGGAGAGTATGGTTGTTTTTGATATATTATTATTGGATATTTTTTGTTTTGTATTGTTAATTTCTAATAAATATGCACATGAAGTTTTAAAGGTTACATGGAAAATAGGATTATACTGGATCTCAGCCCAGTGAATTACAACCAAAATTCACTAGATTGACAAGACACAAGGCAAAGAAAAGATAAAAATTCACTCAAGGGTAACATCAGTAACAGTGTGGTGATATATATTTTTCTAAATTTAAATGGCAAATAAGAATAAAAGTTTTTGTACTATCTCAGTATTGACTTAAAATAATATGTTGATAATCCTGCTACTCCTAGTCAGAGTAACAAAATAATGTGCTTTCATTTATATGATATATTCCCTTTGGAGACTAAATTTATGATATGAAATTGTCATATTTTATTCAGAATATTTTGTGTAAGGTATTCTGAAATCTTTATCTTTCTTCTGAGACAGAGCAAGAACTGTTAAATTTAAGAAAAATGAGTAATTTCATATGTGTTCAGAATTTATTTTTATTTTGAAATTTCTCTAATATAATCTTTTCCACTCTTTTTCTCTCTCTGTATCCCTCTATTTATTTCCCTTTCCTTCCTTCAACTTATGCATTATTAGGAAACATATAAAGCTCAAACAAATAAATGCTTGGCTTTAAGTGCAGTGGAGAATTCATTTTCTTTCTTGACTTTATTCATGTGTATATCCTGTTACCAGTGAATGATTTCATTATATTGGTTACCTCCAAAACTTACACCCAAATTAGTGGTTGGCTTAGTATGGTCCCTGGAATGAGAATAGTTTGTTTTCAAATTCCAGATATTGATTGACCATATGTTACTTTGGGAACAACAGCTGGCTTGTTTTCTTAGCAGGATAATGAGAAAATTACTGACCTCCTCTCAAGAGAGGTTTGGCAAATAGAGAATTACAAAATGCTTTGCATTAAAAAAGCTAAATATTCCACTAAGTGCTTTTATTTTTCTTGGCATAGCAATGTTCATTTGAGGATGGTTTTATGGGAAGATTTCAACCATGAGGCACATGTAACTTTTCTTTAGCCACTGCAAACATCTTGTTACATTCAGGAGGACCTGACTAAGAGAGTTTTAGAACTGCAAAAATGCCCTGACAGAGCCTGACCATGTGCCCATTAAGGAGACAGTAAGAGTTCCTGTGCCATGTTTTCCAGATGGATTCACTGTAATACCTGCCACTTAGCCAATCTGAATCCTTGCCCACTCACTTTCACTCTCCTAATTGGGTCATTACTGGGAAAGGTGGAAAGCAGTGTAATTGAGATTGGATGGGACCCTCAATGTTGCTGGCGGCATGGCCGTCCAACACAACCAGCACTGTTCCAGTATTGGCAAACATTTTAAAAATAAAATAAATGGGGGATCAACCAACATTTCATTTGTCACTGTCTCAACAGCCTGAGGCAGAACTCTGTTTTGTCAACTACATTTTTGAATGGAAGCAGGCATTTCAGTTGCATTCATTTTCCTGACAGTTCAGACTGTGTAGGTTCCACGGGACAGCTGCAGTTTCCCTGCCCTTGGCTCAGTGCTTCTCTCTGGTGCTTCTTCACAGCCATTTCCTCATAGCTTAAGGTTTCTGAGCACATGGGGTGTTTGCATTAGTAAAAGACTTGTATTTAGGTGCACTAGAATCTAAGACCTGCAATGGCCCCCAGGCAGGACTTAGCAAAAAATTGTTCAAAAGAGATAGTTGCCTACATTCTTGTAAAATACACACAAATGCACACCTTCACACATGCACACACACACAGCTAGAGAATTACCATAAGCCTCAGTCTAGTGAAGTGTGTAGTCGTCTATATTTGGATCCTTTCCACCCTTACTGTCACATCATAAGTTCTAGCCTTAGTTCTAAGACTAGGTACATGTTTTGGGCAAGTCATCATCTCTGCGGACATGATGTAGAGAGTCCTGTTAATAAAATAAAAATTAAAATTTCTCCTCTGATTTACACTGGTGTATTCAATGTAATGTCTGTATGGGTCTGGGACTGACTATGGTTGACAACTGTGGGAATTCACTGGTAGGTATAGAGGACTTCATTATGATATTGTCTGCTTGTGTATTTGAAGTATTCTATTATTAAAAGTTTTTAAAGTATAATAATAAGTGAAAATAAAAACCTGTCCTGCCTATTGACTCAATAGAAGTGTGAAAATCAAGGAGGTAACATGCAAAAGTGTTTTTTGAATAGTAAAGCACAAGAACAAGCATGTGTCAAAAAAGTTTATCTCCAAAGTGCACACATTAGACTCACTGTGTGTACTAATTTAAAAATAGAGTTGCAGAGTTCCACAGACCTATGGAATCAGATGTGGTGGTGATGTACCTCTGGGGAATCCCCCCCATTTTTTCATGCTGTATTATCTTTAATTAAGTACAAAGATTCTTCCAATTATGTCAACTAGAGCTTATTTCACCTACCACTCTATTTGGCGGCCAGTCTCTTGTCTCTCTCTTCAGCAATGGTGAGGTGGGTACTCTTTCCATGGGGAAGGGAAATCCATGATTTGTTGCCTTTGCCAATAACAAAAGTGTTGGAAAGCCAGGTGGTAAAGCTGCTGCCATTGGCTTCTTTCACATAAACTACATCAAAAGAACGAGGGTGTCCCTCTGTTGGTGATCATGCCATTTCTTCCCAGGTTAGCACCTCTGGTCACTATACACAAGTCATCAGTGACAGTTTGATGAAATCAGTAATTTTAGCAGTCCCAAATTAATCTGAATGGTGTCATTCATCTTGATGAGGGGATCAGGGTAGCAGATGGTGTGAGCACCATTGGTCACCAGATGAGGGATTCCTGTTGTGCCCACAAAGATCTTCCTCACTTTGCACAATTTCTACTTGGCCTCCTCAGAGGTCATATAATGAACAGCAAAGTAACCCTTTCACTGAACATAATTTTTAAAGATGCCAGGGAACCATGTGGAAATGTTCTCTTCACCCCCAACATGCAATCCTGTGGTTAGCAGATTTTGCTGCTAGAATGTGACTGTCTATCAGTACTATGAAACAATGAGTTTCCTATTTGACAAAGGAATCAAAGAATCAATTAATGTATTAAAACACCAACAAAATATATGTGCTTTTAAAATTCCTTTGGTTGAAACAATCAACAAAAGAAAAAGAGATAGAACGGTGTCACAACTTGCAGCCTGCTTTTGGTGCAGTTACATTTTCACTTGGTAGGATTTTGGCCTCTTTGAGAATGGCCTTGTGACAGAATATTTATATATATGTGTCATGTCAGGGTGACCGTAGCCAGGGTCCTCGCCTCCACATGCATGTATTTTCATTTGCCTAGGTCACCCTTATCTAAGAAAATTCTTTCTGTGTATGCATTACACAACTCAGACTGGCCAGGTGTCATCTTTGTCAGCTTCATGTATTTACACGGGCCCCTGCTGTTCAAGGGGTGCCAGATGATTTTGGCCCCCATAGCTACATCCTTGCCTGCCACCACAGGACGAGTGAAGGCAGATAATCCTTTGGCTCCCATGATTCCCCTGTTCTTGCTCACCATGACAAGAACTGTAAGACAGATCCTATTGTTCCTGTCCTTGCCTGCAGGAGTGAGAGTAAACTGGTATGATTTCACGCTCCAACGCTCCACTGTCATTTTTCAGTCTCAGCTACTCCAAAGTAAACTTATCTGGAGTCAAAGTCCTGTGCTGCTACAATACGTCAGAAACCTCATGGGTAATGGCTATGACTATAGAACAGAGCCTTCCTGCTCGTCATTCACCCTGCTCTTCGGGGTTCCCTGGAATTTTTCCTTCTTTCACTCATGTATTTTCTCAACCACGAAGCATTTATATTAATGATGCTCCAATTAGTATCTTCAGTTGGTATTCTCCAGACCTATAATTCCAACTGATTTTAGATAGCCGATTGATGGCATCCGATACTTCAAACTCAATAAACTTTAAACCAGACTTTAATCTTTGCTCTTTCCTACTTGTTCTCTTGAAATATTTTATTTTCCCATTTCAGTTAATGATGTTCCAATTTAATTATTTGTCTTAGAGAAAAACCTCTGAGTTATTTATTTTCACCTAATGCTCACTTCCCACATTCACTGATTTTACCTCTGAAATATCTTGCACTTTTTTTCTCACCACCATCATCATTTCCATTCATGTACTGTAAATTCTTTTTTTATTGGATTTATTGGGGTGACATTGGTTAATAAAATTATATAGGTTTCCGGTGTATAGTTCTATAACACATCATCTGAATACTGGAGTGTATTCACCACCCCAAGTCAAGTCTCCTTCCATCACCACTTATCTCTCCTATCCTCTCCTACATTCTCCCACCTACTGCTCCCTCTCGTAATCACCATACTGTCGTCTATCTATGAGGATTTTATATTTTTCTTAATCCCTTCACTTTTTTCACACAGCCCACTTAATCCCTCCTCTCTGACAACTCTTAGTCTGTTCTCTGTATTTATGAGTCTGTTTTTATTTTGTTCATTAGATTCCACATATAAGTGAAATCATATGATATTTGTCTTTCACTGACTGACTTATTTCACCTAGTATAATACTCTCCAGGTCCATCCATGCTGTCCTAAAAAGTAAGATTTTTCCTATTTTTTATAGCCAAGTAGTATTACATTGTGGAAATGCACCACAGCTTCCCCCAACTCTTTATCTTCAGCTAAGGACATGCTTTATTGATTTTAGAGAGGGGGGAAAGGAAGCAGAGAGAGAGGGACAGAAACATCAATGTGAGAGAGAAATATCCATCCATTGCTTCTAGCATGTGCCTCAGTTGGGAACCAAACCCAAAACTCAGGCATGTGCACTGACTGGGAATTGAACCTGCAACCTTTCAATTTACAGGACAATGCTGCAACCAGCTAAGCCACTACATCCAGGGATACCACAGCTTTTTTATCCACTCATCTACTGATGGGCACTTGGGCTGCTTCCAAATGTTGGATATTGTAAATAATGCTGCAATTAAAATAGGGGTGCATATATTTTTTCAAATTAGTGTTTTGGTTTCTTCAGTTATACTCCCAGAAGTGGAAACTCTGGGTCACAAGGCAGTTCCACTTTTCAATTTTTTGACATAACTCCATAGTGCTTTACACAATGGCTGCAACAATCTGCATTCCCACCAAGAATTCACAAGGGTTCCCTTTTATCCACATCCTTACCAACACTTGTTGTTTGTTGATTTATTGATAATAGTGATTCTGACAAGTGTGAGGTGATATCTCATTATGGTTTTAATTTGAATTTCTCTTCTGGTGAGTGATGTAGAGCATCTTTTCATATGTCTATTGGCCATCCGTATGTCCTCTTTGCAGAAGTTTCTATTCAGGTCTTTTGACCATTTTTAAATTGAATTGTTTGTTTTCTTGGTGTTAAGTTTTATAAGTTCTTATAAATTTTGGATATTAACCTCTTATCAGAGGTATCATTGACAAATATATTCTCCTATTCAGTGGGTAGTCTTTTTATTTTGTTGATAGTTTTATTTTAGTTTTTGCTGTGCAAAACCTTTTTAGTTTGATATAGTCCTATTTGTATATATATATTTTTGTTTCCATTTCCATAGGAGATATAGCAGAAAAAAAAAATTGCTAGGAGAGATTTTACTGCCCATGTTTTCTTCTAAATTTTTTTTATCATTTCAAGTCTAATATTTAAGTTTTTAATCCATTTTGAGTTTATTCTTGTGTATAGTATAAGAGGTTGGTCTGGTTTCTTTCTTTTCTTTATTTCTTCCTTTTTTTTTTTTTTTTGCATATACCTGTTCAATTTTCCAAACACCATTTATTGAAGAGACTGTCTTTACCTTACCCAATTGTATGTTGTAGTCTCTTTTGTTAAATAGTAATTGATGGTCAAGGCATGGGTTTATTTCTCGGGTCTCTATTCTGTTCCATTGATCTATATATCTGTTTTTATGCCAGCACCATGCTGTTTTGATTACTGTGCCCTTATAGTATAGTTTGATATCAGGTAGCATGATTTCCCCAGCTTTGTTCTTTGTCAAGATTTCTGTGGCTATTTGGGGTCTTTTGTGGTTTCATATAAATTTTTGAAACATTTGTTCTAGTTCTGTAAAATACACCATTGGTATCTTGAGAGAAATTGCATTGAACCAATAGATTGCACTAGGTAGTGCGGACATTTTGATGATGTTAATTCTTCCAGTCCATGAACACAGTATATACTTCCACTTATTTGCATCTTCTTCAATTTCTTTCTTCAGTGTCTTATAATTTTGTGAGTACAGATATTTTACATTACTGACAATTTATTCCAAAGTCTTTTATTTTTTGATGCAATTGTAAATGGAATTGTTTTCTTAGTTTCTCTTTTTGATTGGTCATTATTGGCACATAGAAATGCAATTGACTTCTGGAGATTTATTTTGTTTTCTGCTGCTTTGCTGAATTTATCAGTTCTAGTATTTTTTTGGTGGAATCTTTACGATTCTCTATGTTTATTATCATGTCATCTGTAAGTAACAACAGTTTTACTTCTTCCTTTCCCATTTGGATGCCTTTTATTTCTTCTTATTGCTTGAATGCTGTGGCTATGACTTCCGGTACTATCTTGAATAAGAGTGATTTTAAGGGGAACACTTGTAGTTTTTGCCTATTATCTGTGATGTTGGCTGTGGGTTTGTCATATATGGCCTCTATTATTGTAAGGTATGTTCCTTCTATTCCCACTTTGCTGATAGTTTTTATCATAAATGGGTGATGGATTTTCATGTAATAAATTTTTAACCAAAGTCTGTTTTCCATTTTGCAGTCCATTGTTTACATATGTCTCTCCCCACCACAGAGCCATGTTGTGTGTTTAGAGTCCCTAGGCCATGCACTCTTATATCTATATCCCTCCACACATGCTTCTTATCCTAGAACTCTTCTCTCCTCCCCTGTTGTCCTCCAATTTCCCATCTTCCCCTCAAAGGTCTAGTAAAGCTTATTCCTTCCTTTCAGAAAGCTCTAGAAGTAGGGGATGTCCTTCGTACTCCAATTGATCCTGGTACTCCCAACCACTATAACATTTGTCTTGTGGCACTGTATTTATTTATTTTCCCCCACTCTGCTACTGCACTGAGACTTGTGTTCCAGCACAAAGTGTCTTTTGCCATCTTTGTGGCTCCAGAAACTTGCATAAGTCTTAGAAAGTCTTAGGTGCTCAATATCTCTTGCTTTAGTGAATGGACAAGTGAACAATTTGTGATTCCCTCTGCATCTTTTCCAGTAAACAAGAATGACCTTCCCTTGTTTCTTTTTCTTCCACTTGACCTCATGAATATTTTCACATGAGCAAGAAAGGTGAAAGGGTATCTGAATATACTATCTTCCAGACACAGAAAGCAAATCGTCCTAGATACTGGGAAATTTACTTAGGAGCTGGAGAAGAGGTGGGAGCAGAGGGCCACAGCTGGAGTCACTAAAGCCCAGGTGCCAGAAGGGGTTCCCCAGTGCCCCTTTCTTAGTGCACATATGATGATGGTGTTAACAAGCAAAAAGGGGGCTTTTTCATGTGGTGTCTTGGTGTAAAACCCTACAATTAGTTTGAGGAAAACAGGTCTTTATTTACTAATATTCCAACCTGGAGGGGTGTGTGGCTGGGAGCACTCTTGCTCAGAGCCCTGTTCTTTCAGCACTTCCCTTGCTCCCCAAAAGCCTATAAGCCAAAAACATGCCCAGAAATTCCCCATTTCTTATCTGTCAGCTCTCTCCTTCAGGGTCTGGGATATGTTGACATCAGCCTCCTTATAATAGTCCAGAAGAGCATGTTCCATGTTGCACTGGATCATGATGACATCCAGAAAAGTTCAGAAAGTCCTGGTCTGCAAAGCAGAGTTCTTGGTAGCCTGGAGTCTGCTGAAGCCAGCATGATTAAAGCAGCAGCAGGACAGCTTTTTTACTAGCCCAGGCCAAATGGCCTCCCTTTCCTTCTTTCAGATTGCATGGTTCTCTTTACCCTTTCAGAACCACATGGTTTTCTTTACCTCCTTACAAACCACATGGCTTTCTTCCTCTTTTCAAACGGCATGGCATTCCCCCTGCTTAACAGCTGCCACCTTATTTTATTTTATTTATTTATTTTTTATTTTTTGGTTTTTCAATTACAGATGTCCCATTTTTCCCCCATTTCTCTCCCCCACCCAGCCCACCCCTTCTCCCACAATCATATCCCTCCCCATTGTCCATGTCCATGAGTCATTTATACACGTTCTTTGACTAAACCCTTTCCTTACTTATCCCCCTTCACTCCCTCCCCCTCCCCACTATTGACTGCTATTCTGCTCTTTATCCTATTTAGTTCCTTTGTTTGTGTTGTTCTTCAGTTTCCTGTATTAGGTGATATCATATGGTATTTTGCTTTCTTTTTCTGGCTTATTTCACGAAGCATAATTTTCTCTAGTTCCATCCATGTTGTTGCAAATGGCAAGAGTTCCTTCTTTCTTTCTGCTACATAGTAGTCCATTGTGTAAATGTACCACAGTTTTTTGAATCACTCATTTACAGATGGGCATTTAGGCTGTTTCTAGCACTTAGCTATTGTAAACAGTGCTGCTATGAACATAGGGGTGCATAAGTTCTTTTGAATTATTGTTTTAGGATTTTTCGGGTATAATCCTAGTAGTGGAATTGCTGGTTCAAAAGACAGTTCCATTTTTATGTTTTTGAGGTAATTCGATACTGTTTTCCATAGTGGCTGCACCAGTCTGCATTCCCACCAGCAGTGCAGTAGGGTTCCTGTTTCTCCACATCCTCGCCAGCACTTGTTTGTTGATTTGTTGATGATGGCCATTCTGACTGGTGTAAAATGGTATCTCATTGTGGTTTTTATTTGCATCTCCCTGATGGCTAATGATGTTGAGCGTTTTTCATGTGTCTATGGACCTTCTGTATGTCCTCTTCGGAGAAGTGTTAGTTCAGGTCCTTTGCCCATTTTTTAATTGGGTTGTTTGTTTTCTTGATGTTGAGTTGTATAAGCTCTTTATATATTTTGGAAATCAGTCTCCTGTCTGTGATGTCATTGGCAAATATGTTTTCCCATATGGTTGGCTTTCTTTTCATCTTGCTGATGTTTTCTTTTGCTGAGCAGAAAGTCTTTAGTTTGATGTAATCCCATTTGTTTATTTTTTTCCTTTATTTCTCTTGCCTTAGGAGATGTATTCGTGAAGATATTGTTACATGAGTTATCTGAAATTTTCTTGCCTATGTTTTCTTCTAGGACTTTTATGGTGTCATGGCTTATGTTTAAGTCTTTGATGCATCTTGAGTTTATTCTCATGTGTGGTGTAAGTTGGTGGTCTAGTTTCATTTTTTTGCACGTCCCTGTCCAGTTCTCCTAGCACCATTTGTTAAAGAGGCTCTTCTCACTCCATTTTATGTTCCTTCTCCCTTTATCAAATATTAGTTGACCATAGAGGCCTGGGTTTATTTCTGGGCTTTCAATTCTGTTCCACTGAATTGTGTCCACCCCGATCTGTCGTGGGGTGGGGGGCTTCTCTCGGTGCCAGCTGTTGGCCAAGGCTCGTAGGAAGTGGGCCAGTCAGGGCCTCCAGGCCGCCCTCCATAGGCTGGTTGCAGGTCCCTGCACCCTGGGGCGCTCTGTGTACGCCCTGATCTGGAAGGATAGTGGGATGGAGTTGGGGGTGAATGTGGCCGCTTGGAGGAGTGGAGAGGGGGAGCCATTGTGCAGCAGGACAGTTGTTGATAGTGGGGACCCCTGACTCAGGCTTGGTACCTGGGCTCTGTAAGGTCTGAGGGACACCAGTGATTAATATGGTTAAGGACACTTAGCAAGCCACCGGATGGATGGGCCTATCATAAGCGGCCCACCTGCTAGCCTGGTGTCTCCCGTGAGTGAGGAGTCTCTGACTCCTGTGTGTCTTTGTGATGCTGGTCCAGGGGATGATGGAGACATGGTGATCCTGAGCTTGTCCCCTGAGCTTGACCCACCTCGGTTTCCTAGAACTGTCCGAGCCCTGTCTGTGCATTAGGAGGTGGTGAGACAGACACATTCCTGAGCCCTGCTAGCCAGGCTTGTGTTCTACCATGACCACCCAGGCGGTTCTGATGCTGCCTGTCCAAACCCCGGAGGCTTTGGAACCACCCACCACTTTGGAACTTAGCTGGGAGTCAAGAAGTGGCCAAAAGCTGAGGCCCTGGGCATCACGCTGCATGTCACAGCATATTTTTAGAGGCTAGAATTCTGAGAAAAGAAGCTTAAAAGGTTTCTGATGTTTGTTTTATCTGGGCTTGGCTTGGATGCCTCCAGTGATGGGTGTCTCATTACCTTACAAGGCAGCCCAATGATTTCAACACAACCCTGTAGAAAGTGCTTCTTTCCATCCAGCCAATTCCTGCCTCTCTGTAATGTGCAGAGGGTGGTCTAGCTCAGTCATCTGGAGACACACAGTAAGTACCATCCTCTTCTTCAAACAGCCTGCCTGGCGTTCAGGTGTTTTTAATGGTGATGAATGCTAGTATCTATATAGGTGGATGTTGTACCCTGGCTGGTTTGGCTCAGTGGATTGAGCGTCGGCCTGCGAGCTAAGTGTCGCTGGTTCGATCTTCCAGTCAGGGCACATCAGAGAAGGAAAACTCTGACTCCAAAAAACCTCCGCTGCCTTGCGGCATACCTCTTCAGGGGAAAGGCTAAGGGAGTAAACCCCGACAGAAAATCCGGAGCCGGAGTCCCTAAGGCGGTTTGACGTTGTAGTCAACACCGGCAACTCCTGCGGCGCACCTGAAGCCAAGCTGTATTGACTCCGTCTTTCCCTTGGGCCCTTCAGCTGCAAAGAGAGGTGGGGTCTGCTGCATGGGCAACAGCAGACCCTCCATATCACCCTGCCCAGGCTCTGTAGCTTCAGCTTCACTGGAGAGGACACTCCAGCGTCATCGCAAGATGTCGATTCAACACGGGAGGAGACAGATACCGTGTCACTCCCGAGTCGGACTGCACAGCCATTCTTGGCGGTGCAGATAGACTCTTAAGAAGCTACACCATCGTCTCTCGAGACGGACGGCTGCCGATGACGACTTTCAGTTTTTGTCCATTGAGTATGATGTTGGCTTCAGGCTTCTCATATGTAGCCTTAATTATGTTAAAGTATGCTCCCTCTATTCCCATTTTGCTGAGTATTTTCATCATAAATGGGTGTCGTACTTTATCAAATGCTTTTTCTGCATCTATTGATATGATCATGTGATTTTTGTCTTTCATTTTGTTTAGGTGACATTATATTCATTGATTTGTGAATATTAAACCATCCTTGCATTCCTGGGATGAATCCCACTTGATCATGGTGTATGATCTTTTCGATGTATTGCTGGATCCTGTTTGCCAATATTTTGTTGAGGATTTTAGCATCTATGTTCATCAGTGATACTGGCCTGTAGTTTTCTTTCTTTGTTGTGTCTTGACCTGGTTTTGGGATTAAGGTAATACTGGCTTCATAGAAAGAGTTTGGAATTTTTCCCTCTTCTTGGATTTTTAGGAATAGTTCTTCCCTAAATGTTTTGTAAAATTCACCTGTGAAGCCATCCGGTCCAGGGCTTTTGTGTGCAGGGAGATTTTGGATTACTGTTTCAATTTCCTTCTTTATTATTGGTCTGTTGAGACTTTCTACTTCTTCTTGATTCAGTTTTGGAAGGTTACATGTTTCTAAAAATTTGTCCATTTCTTCTAGGTTGTCAAATTTCTTGCCATACAGTTGTCTGTAGTAATTTCTTACTATCGTTTGTATTTCTGTGGTATCAGTCATGATTTCTCCTCTTCCATTTCTGATTTTGTTTATTTGGGTTTGCTCTCTTTTTCTTGATGAGCCTTGCTAGAGGCTTGTCAATTTTGTTTATTTTTTCGAAGAACCAACTCCAAGTTTCGTTGCTCTTTTGGATTGTTTGTTTAGTCTCTCTGTCATTTAATTCTTCTCCGATCTTGATGATTTCCTTCCTTCTTCTTGCCCTAGGCTTTGTTTGTTGTCGTTTTAGTTCTTGTAGCTTTAGGGTTAGATTTTTTATTTGAGGTTTTCTACCCTTTTCCGATATGCCTGTATTATTATGCACTTCCCTCTTAGGACTGCTTTTGCTGTGTCCCATAGGTTTTGGGCTGTTGTGTGTTCATTATCATTAGTTTCTAGAAATTTCATGATTTCTTCTTTGATGTCATTGTTAACCCATTCATTATTTAATAGCATGTTATTCATTCTCCATGAGTTTGGGCATCTTTGATTTTTTTCTCTGAGGTTGATTTTTAGTTTCAAGGCATTGTGGTCTGAAAAGATGCTTGATATAATTTCAAATTTCTTGAATTTTTTGAGGCCTGTTTTGTGTCCTATCATGTGGTCTATCTTTGAAAATGTCCCATGTGTATTTGAAAAGAATGTATATTTTGCTTCTTTGGGGTGGAAATTTCTATATATATATCAGTTAAGTCCATGTGGTTTAGTGTGTTGTTCAGTGCCTGTATATCCTTGGTGTTTCTTTGCTTCAATAATCTGTCTATTGTTGATAATGGTGTGTTGGAGTCCCCTACTATGAGTGTGTTGTTGTTGATATCCTTCTTGTGGTCTTCTAGTATTTGCTTTATGTATTTGGGTGCTCCTATGTTTGGTGCATATATGTTTATCAGTGTTATATCTTCTTGATGGATTGTTCCTTTAAGTATTATGAAATGTCCTTCTTTGTCTCTTTTTATTGCCCTTGCTTTGAAATCCGTTTTGTCTGATATGAGGACTGCTACTCCAGCTTTTTATTCCGGTCCTTTTGCTTGGAATATTTTTTATATCCCTTTACTATCAGTCTATGTAAATCTTTCATTTTAAGCTGTGTTTCTTGTAGACAGCAAATATGTGGGTCCTGTTTTCTTATCCATTCCGTTACCTTATGTCTTTGAATTGGAGCATTTAATCCATTTACATTTAAGGTTATTATTGAAGTGTATTTATTCATTTCCCTTTGTACCTCTGTTCCTCTCCTCTTTTTCTTCTTCTTCTTTTTTCTTAGAACATTCCCTTTAGCATCTCTTGCAATGCTGGTTTGGTGGAGATGTATTCTTTTAATCTTCCCTTGTCTGAGTAACTCCTTATTTCGCCTTCCATTTGAATGAGAGCCTCGCTGGGTAGCGTATTCTTGGTTGTAGGCCTTTGTTTTTCATTGCTGGTAGTGTTTCTGTTGAGAAATCAGTTGATAGCCTTATTGGAGCTCCCTTGTATGCTATTTGCTGTTTTTCTCTTGCTGCTTTTAGGATCCTCTCTTTGTCTTGGAATGTTGCCATTTTAATTATGATGTGCCTTGGAGTGGGTTTTTTTGGGTTCCTCTTCATTGGAACTCTCTGTGCTTCCTGAACTTGTATAACTTTTTCTCTCATCAGGTTGGGAAAATTTTCTGCCACTATTTCTCCTATCAGTTTTTCAATTCCATGCTCCTTTTCTTCTCCCTCTCTGATTCCGATGATCCTGATATTATTTCTTATCATGCTATCCTGTAATTCCCTTACATCTTGTTCATATTTTTTCAATGTCTTTTCATTTTGCTGTATTGTTTGGGAGTTTTTCTCTACATTATCTTCTGACTCACTAATTCGATCCTCTGCTTCGTTTAGTCTGCTTTTGACTGATTCTACTGTGTTTTTCAGTTCAGAGATTGAATTCTTCATTTCTTCCTGGTTCTTGTTAATAGTTTCTATGTCTTTTTTTATGCTGGTTTAGTTCTCTGCAAGTTCCCTGTAATTTTCTTGGAGCTGCTGGTAACTTCCTTGGAGGTTGTCATAGTTGATTTTAAGGTTGTCAAGTATATTGAGCTTCTTCACCACCATTGTTTTGAATTTCGTGTCTGACATTTGGGCTATGTCTATTTCATCTACCTCTCTTTTTGGGAATTCCTCTTTTGTTTTCATTGCGAGGTTATTTCTGCATCTTACCATGTTGGATTCTTCTTGTTTGTTTTTATTTTTTTGGGTTTGTCTGCTTTGACTTCTCACCTTTGTGGTATGAGATTCTTTATAGGAGATCTGGGGGTTTCAGTGGTGCAGTCTCTTTGATCTCCTGAGCCTGATGTTCTTGGTTTACCCTTTATGTCATTTGTTTATGCTGTCTTGTTATACTTCAGATGCTCTTTGGTAGGCTCTTCCTTCTGCCTAGTTTATTGAGAGTCACTCTATCCACTTTGTCTTGAGTTCTTTTGTGGAGATGCTGTTAAAAACATAAACACACAGCCCATGCAGGAGACCCACGTCGTCAAAAATATCCCCCACCCTCTATTCCGCTATTGTCAGCCGATGAGCCAGTATTAATATAAATGTAAAGAGATTAGAGCTTTTATACTATAGGAAGAATAGATAAAGAGTTGTTTTTAGGGAGGAAAAATATGATTTTTGAGAGAGGGGATGATAGATTAATAATAGTTGAGACTATGCAAGACAGTAGGTAATATTTACATTGTATGTTAATAACAATATAAGAAAAGGATGGAAAAATGCAGAATATAGTAAGAAAGTGCGATTGTATAGTATTGGATTTATACAGTAATTATATTCTATTTATTTAGAGTGAAAGGGAGGCTAAACTAGACACACAAACAAATAAACAAAAATTAAAGAGGAAGGATGAGAAGGAGAGATCATATGAAACAAATTAGAGATATAGTTTTTTTTTTTCTTTCCTCTTTCTTTTTCCCTTCCTCTCTTCTCTTCTTTTTTCCCTTTTTTAAGAAAGGGAAAATAAAAGAAGAAGAAGAAGAAGAAAAAAGGAATGTTTTTACTCAGTTCAGCCTTTGTGTGTCGTCTTCTTTTTCTGTGTCCCCAGCTGGTCTAATGTGGCAGGTCAGAGGTTCTTGTTCCTTGCAGCAGCTGTGTGCACCTGCGGTGGCTGGCACAGCGCGCTCTCTTGGTGCCCGCTGGAGCCAGCTGAGGTGCCTTTGCGCGCGCGTGCCTCTCCGCACACAGGGCGGCAGGAGAACTTGCCTCGGCCCTGCAGAGCCGCACTCTGGGAGCTGATCTCTTGCGTCCCAGGGCAGTGTCCCAGACGCTCGTGCACAGTGGAAGTGAGTGTCTGTGAGTCGCTGCCGCCCACTGTTCCCATGCTGCAGCCACCCGCCATTCCGGCACCCGTCTGAGTGGGCACTAGTGGAGCCCAAGCAAGTGGTCTGTGTTCCGGCCTGGGGCCTGGCGCCCACTGGAGCTGGCCAGGGGTGTCTGCACACGGTCTTCTGCATGTTCATTGGGCCCACCCTGTGCCCCTTGGGGCACTGATCTTATGTTTGTTGGGGAGTGTCTGAGGGGCACCTGGACTCACGGCTCCGCGCACCTGGGCCAGTGAAGGAGGGCACTTCCTTATGCATGCCCGCGAGACCCAAGTGGAGGGTTGGGGAGTGGATGAGCGTGCTTCTGCACTTGCGCTCCTCAAGAATGTCCTACCACCCCCAAACTTTCCACCCCTCTCCGCAGTCCACAAGAAAAATATAAAGAAAAATTATTTTCTTACTTGCACAGCAGTACGCTGTCTCCTGTCCTTCAGCGCCAATGCCACTTGGTCGAGTCCCGTCTCTGCCAGAGTGCAGAGATCCACTCTCCTCCTGACTCCTGTCTGGGGAAGCCTGTGGTCACCAAAAAGCCTTTGTGTACTTCAAGCTGTAGCTCGGGCAGCCACCCCAGTCAGGAATCCTATTTCGTCCCTTTTTCCTTCGCTATCCTCACTAAACAGGTTGTTCCCAGATGGTTTTTTTCTAATCTAGCAGTGCCAAGGCTTGACTCCTGCCAGTGTCCAGCTGCTCACTGAGATGTTCTGTCTGCAATTAGTCCAAACTATAGATGGGTCTCAGGAGCCTGAAAGCGCAGCCTCCCCTCACTCCTCCGCCATCTTCTCCCCTCTGCCACCTTATTTTAAATCCCTGACTGTGGCCTGTGACACAATGGGCGGGATAACTGGTTCTGACCATTAGTAGAACCTCAAAAAGCCCTGTAAGCTCTTTTGTCACCATTCTATGGCCAAATCCCCTCCTATCTATCTATTGCCTTGGCACCTTGGAAGAACCAAAACCATTTGCACAACTAAGATACTAGCTACCAGTCATAAATATGCAAAGGCATCTCTCAGGAAAAATAGCTGTGCTCCATTGAGTCCCATCCCCCATTCCCCAATCTGTGGGATCTGGGGAATTTTGGGGACCCTGCTCTTTAAAAGTGGCACTGATGGAGGACTAACTTTGTGAATCAATTGACTAGAGGATTATCTGCGGTTTGGGAACCTGACTGTATTGTTCATGTCTCTCTTCTCAGTAATTGTTAGTCTGCCTGGCATAGGGCAGGTACCTAGTAAGTGATAAAATGCCCACTGTTTATTTTCTTATTGGCAGGCTGCAGTCTTGTGTTAATATGGTACCTAGAACTGTTCATAACTTTTGCGGCAAAAGCGAACCATGCAAATATGAGCAACTGTGACTTTATTGAGGTGTCTTTGATAACTGGGGAGGACTCATCAGCAGACTTTGTTTCATTATAGAATATGAATTTCTTTAGATAAAAATCTGTGCATTACATGCATGCCTTCACTTGAAATATATTGCTAAGTCTGGATGCTCACTGTGTTTCTTTATTGGTTCAAATGAAAGGAACAAAAAGGAAAAGGTTAGACTTTCTCTCTCTTTATAGATAGAGTAAAAATTCTGCCTCTAGTTATACAGATATATTTATTTGGTAAGATATAATAGAAGTGCATGAAGTTCATTCATATTTAAATTTTATTAAAACAAAACTTCAAGTTCTTTAATGTGGATAGACATCTTTTTGTGGGGCTCAAATATTTCTTCAAACATGTGACCTACTTCTGCTTCCCAAAGATTCCTGTTGTGATGATACTTTTTGAACAGGAAGTAATCTGAACAATCCTAATCCCCCTCACCCTCCAACTCTTGTGACTTCTGGAGAGAGTATAGTTATATTACTCTGTGTCAGCAACTCCCTGTCTGGCTGTGCTTCTTTGCAAACATTATCTCAGACTGTCAGTATAATAATAATAATCACTTATGTTTGTAAAAGGCTTTATAATATACTTTCACTTGTTTTATCCTCATAATAATAAACTAAGCAGTACTGATGGATCCACTTTACAGATGAGGATACTGAGGCTTAGAGATATTCTTAAGCCAAGTTCATACCAGCAATAATGTAAGCAATGGAATTAAATTCAAATTTTAATTTTCAAATTCTTCACGTCTTTTTATCCACACCAATTGCTAAACTGTGCTAATATTAGTTCATTAGAAAAGGTGGCTTTGGGGTGAGAGCCAGTTTTATTTAGCACATCTGAAAATGGGATCCTAAAACAATATCTCTGCTAATAACCTTTTACTTATTCCCGTTAGAGAAGCCCTTATAATTATTAGCTGGTGTCTGCTCTATGACAATGACACACATGAGCACAGGCCCTTGACAATGAGCACATGGGCACAGGTGTTACTATTCTTGGGCAGAGCATTAATAATTAGACATTACTTGGGGAAAAGGGCAACACTTCATCAAAAGACAAAGTGCTAGCTTTGATATCTCTCTGTGCAGTTGCCAGAACGTTCTTAGTGCCTGCTTTTGATCTAAAGATTAGCTGGCGGCTTTGCCCTTTTTCTTGTGAAATTTCTGTTCTTATGGGAAACCAGTACTAACACATATTGAGAATTTTTATGTCTTATTAAAGGTTTTTCACTGATATTTGTAGTTTCCTGCAACATCTACCACATTATTATCTGGCAAATTCTAAATTTACTCAGAGAGAAATAATGTTATGAAAAGAGTTCTTCAAAATCGTAAGGGATTTCACTGTGGGGTGAACATCTTTGTCACTGAAAAAGTTTCTTATGACTTGCATTTTTATTGCTTTGAAGTAGATTGGAGTGGACCTTAATTCAGAGCTGGAATTTTAAGAGGAAAACTTTAATGTCATCATTGCAATATTTCCAGACAGGACTGGGCATGGCTCAGTCAGCATCAGAAGGACTGACAGGAGGGGTAGTTCTTATTCAGGGTGGGCAAAGGGGTGCATATCATTGTGGGTGCTCAACGCTGTTTGGTCTTGAAAAAAACCCAAAACCCACTAAACTGCATATTCTGAGACTGCACCCTCCAGAGAAGACAAGCAGTTAGTACTGGGTGATGTATGGCTTGCAGGGAGGGACAAGTGGTCTAAGAATATCCACAGGTCCTAAGAAGTCCAGTTAGCTTCCAGAAAGTTGTAGGCAGTGAATCAGGGTGGTCTGCTTTGGGGAGGAGGCTCAACCATGGAGGTTTCTCTTCAGGGGTCAGGCTTTCATCCTCAGGGGGCCCTGTAGGTTCTAGGGTCTGAAATATATACAGATTTCAAGGTAAGGATTTGGTGCTAGATTGAGGGTTAAAGCTTAGATATCAGCACTGGGCCCAAAGGTGGAGCCTAATTCCTGGGGATGAGGCAGAAGTCCAGTTTTCACCAAGGCAGAAGGCCCAGGTCACTGAATCCCACCTAACCTCCATCTTTTATTCTATCACATGACAATGATAATAAGGTCCACTTTAAAGTTGCAAAACCTATGAATAATATATTTGGAAGAGCTTTAAGTATTATAAAATACCAAATAGTTATTGTTTGTAAGTTCATTACATTAGTAAGCATTTACCTTCCAAGTACTGCACCTGTGATGATCAATCAATAATACTGTTATTTAAAAATATGTATTTTTATTGTATGTTTCCTATACCATTTATTCCCCTTATACCACCTCTCTGCTTCTATCACCACATTATTTTCCACGTCTATGAGTCCTTTTTCCTTTTTGCTTTATCCCTCCACCCCTATCCCCCACTCCCACTCCCACCCCCACCCAGAGCTGATATAAACATCAGAACACCTTCCTGGTGCCTTCTTGCAGTTATGATCTATTTTTTCCACTCTTATCTGTAATTTGGAATCTTCATCTAGCCTTATTTTCTATGGCCACCCTGAGTCAACCCCTCTTTCTGTCCTCTTCATCCTTGCAGATGCCCATTTCCAGTATATACTCCTATGCTGTCATTGGACAGTCCAAAACTTTCAGTCTAGGAGTTGCTGAAAAATGTGCCTCACCTCTTTTAGGAACATTGGAACGCTCCCATATGGAGCTTAATGATAGTCAGTGTGTGTGTGTGTGTGTGTGTGTGTGTGTGTGTGTGTGTGTAGGGGCTGGATTTAGCAGTAGATTGGGAAACAACTGCCTAGTACATAGAGAAAGAAGGAAACCTTGGTCAGAGAGAGTTTGAGGAGACTCCTGCAGCTCAGGCAGAATCTGAACTACAAGGCAATACAGAGAAGACATAGAATGACCTTATTAAGTGCAGGAATATTTATACAGAGACAATAGCTCTCCAAACAGAGGACACATACTAAGAGGCAAGCTTTATAGCCTTAGTTCAAGGATCTGCAGGGGAGTTGTAATCACTGATAAGGCATGTTCATCTTCTCCTATTTATAGAGGAATATCCAAAAATTATCTTTGGATAGTGAGAACACAGGCAAGGGTAACACCAGTAAAGAGGTGAACAGACCACCAAGGGATGTCCCTCCAGAGAGACTAAAGCAGACCTGCAAGGAAAGCTTCAAGCAGCTTCCTTAGCAACTGACCCCAGGGGATACTTTTAAGACATTTAAAGACATGGGGACATTGTGGGCTTTTTGACTACTTCAGTTTTGATGTTTGTTGGTTACTTTCCTTTTTTAATGTAGGTTTTTCCTTCTTTCTGGAAGTTTGCTTGCAAAGTTAACTTGGTTTGTACTGGTTTTACTATCCAAACAGGTTTTCCTGGGCCTTTGAATGTGGGCTTAAGCCAAGAGAAAAATGAAAGGCTAAAGCAACTAACCTAGGTTTTCATTGTTACTATTTTGTTTTTCTTTTTTTCTCTGATACAAGCTCTGACTCTTGGCTTGTATGTTTTAATCAGTAATCTGTTCTATACATTATCAATAAAACAAAAATGTTTATTGCCCATAGGTATTAATTGCTGTGTTAAGTGTTAGCAGGAACTATTTTAAAAAGCAAAAAGACACATCTCTGCCATTCAAATCAAGACTAACAAATCATAAGAAATTATAAATTACAAAACAATGATTAATTATAAAAAATAAAGAAGTATAGATATTTACATAATTAAAAAGTCTCATTTCATCTCTTTCCTTCCCTTATTTATATTTTGTTTGACTTTCCTGTCAAAACACACACATACACAGATTCATTCAGGAAAGTTCCAGTAATTATGGACACAGTAAAATGATAAGACTCTAAGAGGCTAGCTTCAATATTAATAGATCTCTCATAAGGTAGTGAATAATTAATATTAAAATTAGTAAGACAGATTCACAGTACCAGATGAGAACAGGAGAGTCTGAATATTGGACTAAAATATTTCAGGACCATTTTGTAAAAGAGGAAGAATTTAAACTGGGGCATAAATAATTGATAGAATTTGGTTAAGAGGAAAGAAGTGAGTACAACATGATCAGCAGTGTGGAGAGAAAAGCCGACAGAGAGAGAAATATATGAAGAGGTGCAGAATGGAGAAGATTAATATTTGGAAATAAAACTAAAAGAATGTAAGGCATGCTTTTGGAGTGTCTTCATGCCAGTTTAGGAATTGGGATATGGCTCTTCTGATGAAAACAAAGATTTATGAATGTGAGCCCCTATTGTCATTTTAAAGAAAACCTTTTCCTAAACATGTGAGTGCATGTACAGTTTCACAGGCATAGATATAAACGCAGATCACTGCTGTAGCAACCCAATACCACCTGCCGCCATTCATGTTCAAAAATTCTAGAATAGTAATTTTTCATTTAGAAAGTGAATGAGAGTCATCTTAACAGGTGATGGATAGATGCTGACGAGAAGTGTGTTGAGACGGTTTCAGACATCTGCAATGCCAGCACATCCTAGTCAGAAATATGTTATGTTATATTTCATGCCATATCTAGAAAACAATCACGCCTACATTTTAAAAAGTTCTTTCAAACATTAATATAATTTTGAAGATGAACATACTTCACAGTAGAATTTCACTTTGCTAGTAGATGAGTTTTGTAAGCTCTTAAAAGAAACTATTTAACCTAGTTAATAATTAATGCCTGAGGATGAGGAAAGGCTCTGAATTGTCCCACCATCAATATTATTACATGAATTACATATATTATTACAATATATTTCATGTTCCATTTAAAATATATATTTAATTAAAAATACTATTTTGTTTTATGATTATGAAATTACCTTGGGCTATGGATATTAGCTGGAGAGCTAGTTCTATAATATTAGAATTCAACACTGGTTTCTGAGTTATATCTATGATCAAAAATGAAATCCAGATTTGTGCCCTTACAGTATACATTTGTAAAAGGTCATTTACAGATAAGTCTTTAAGGTTAATTGAATGACATCCTCTTGTGTAAGTTTTTAAATACAGAAGACTGGATTTTTTTTCCTCCCTGTTTGGAAAACCATTTTGTAACTTCCATTCCCTCACAGAAAATATGACTGCCTTGTTTGTGGTTCTCAATCATTCACTGATATTTTTCAAGGGGGATTAAATGTAAAAGCCCACATCCTTAAAGGTGATGTGACTCAAAAGAGTCCACCAAAATTCTAAGACTGCTTTTGCCCCTGGGTTCCAATGATTGCAGGTAAACTGTGAAACCCACCTGACAATATCAGTGATTACATCTGTGAAATAGTGATTATAAAGGCACCTTAGTCAATTTGTTTCCCTAGTATTGCTGGAAATTTGACCTTCAGTTTGTCCTATCCCTCACCCATTCTTTTTATACTGGCTCATCCTTTCAACACTATTATTTAATGGTATTTATTTCTCTGTTGTTTAAAAAGTTTATACTTATCATATTTGTGCAGGCCTTTTCTGATCTCTTTACTCTGTCTCTTTCTCTTTATTTGGTAGGGGCTTGTTTTGGGGTTAGACCTCTTCTCTTTTCAAGACTTGACTCCTCTGATTGGGGGACTGAGAGGTGACCTGAGAGTAAGGGGAACATGTCTCTTTACTTAACTCCCCAAGGCTATTGGTTTCTCTGTTCATCTCTTAATGGGCCATCAAGGTCCTTTCAGCATCTGTGTCAGTGAGATTCTCAGCAGAAAGAGATGTCACATTCAAATTGAGACCAAGAAAAAGAGGAAAACAGATTTTGGCAAGGAGGTATAAGTTTCTGTTGAATATGGTAAATACATTTTAAAAATTCAAGTTAAATAAGTTAATCAGTAGTTGACATGACAACTTATATAAAACAACCTAGAGAAGAAACAGCCACCAATAAAACAAGTAGTATGAGACTCTAAATGAAACAAAATGCCAGTGTCCAGAGGGATTGTGATCTTTTACCTGCTAACTCTAAAGTACTTTTTGCGCACCTTTATATATCTTGAAAACTAAAAATGTCCTTTAGATATCTCAACCCCTGAGGGACTAATGAGGCACTGATTTGGGGGTCATGTGGGAATCATGCTCTGATTTAATTCCAGGTTTTTGCAATGTAAAAAGGCCAGCTTCCTTATTTCTTGCTGGTTGCTTGTGATGGTGAAGTTCAATCAAATGTATCATCCATCCATGAGACATTTTAGGTGAGAACCTGAGTAATGTAGGGCCAATTACAAAAGAAGAATCAAAGACTGAGAGGTCAGATGCATATTTTAGAAGCAATATAGAGGAAATCTGAGAGAGATACAAAGAGGAAACAGAGGTATTCCTAAACTGTGATCAGTAAATGTTATCAAAACCAAGTTGATGATAGATTTCAGTATCAGTCTCTGTGAGATTACTTTTTAAAAGTCAGTTTTCTTTCCAGTCATGTTAATTGATAAATGCTGCTGTGGTTATTACTAAAAACTGAATAAAGAAGGTTGTTTTTTTTTTTTTTTTTTTTTTTTTAAATAACATCCATGGAAGCCACAAGAAATTTCTGACATTCAGGATTAGCTCAATGTTTGAAAGGCTCAAGGCTTCTTCTTGTCATTCATTCATGCCTTTCCCATTCTTACTGATTTCTGCATACTGTTGGGACAGAAATTACTGAAAAGTGCATAAGAATATAAGCAACATGGCTTCAAATTTCACTTGAATAAAGTTTCTCAAAATTTCACTCATTGTCATATTAATGTTAAGAACCCTAGCACATTTACAAATCTGTAATAACAATGGACTGGAGTCTGGAGATCTAAGTTTTTTGTCTTGGCTTTGTCACAACTTAAGCTGTTAACCTTGGACAAATGTTTCACCTTGGACAAATGTTTCATGTCTCAGTTTTTATCTATTAACTGAGGCATTTGATCTAGATGCCTTTTAAGGTCACGATGTCTTCTGATATTAATTGACAATTCACTAATATAGTCAGGGGAACAAATTCAGCACCAATTGCCTCTCCAATTTGTCTCTAATGATTTTTAAAAATTCATTCTGGCAGATTTTTTTTTTTTTCCTTATAATATGGCAAGCAAGACAAGACAAGAGGACAAGGCAGGGTGTGGGCCTATCCTTTACATCAATATAATATTCCAGGGAAACTGGGTCATGGGAGTCTATAACTGGTGCAGATCTCATAGCTCATCTTGGCCATATTTTAAGATTCAAATTTTAAAAAAAGTGGCTCAGAGAAGTGAAGTAACTAGTTTAAAATCAAATGCTGAGAAATTCAAAAGCAGTGTCTTATTCCATTTGGGCTTCTAATAAGAAAATGCCACAGACTGGGTGGCCCATAAACAATAGAAATTTATTTCTCACAGTTCTGGAGGCTGGAAGTCTGAGATCAGGGTGAGGGTCATCTTCCAAGTTGCAGATTCCTTGTTGTGTCCTCACATGGTGGGAGGGGAGAGAAAGTTCTCTGGTGCCTCAGCCTCTTTTATAGAGTCACTAATCCCATTCATGAGAACTCTGCCCTTATGACCTGATCACCCCCTGCCTCCCATCAAACTCCCACATTCTAATTCTATCACATTGGACATTAAGATTTTAACTTATGAATTTAGGGGTTATGAAAACATTCAGCCTTCAGCAGGTAGGAAAAATAATCCATGTCTTTTAACTATTAATCCTGTGATGTCCTTCTTTAGGTCTCACTATGTTGTCTTTCTTCCCCATATTGAAAACACTTGGAAATATCTTCCATAGGACACTACAAGCTATGTGTAGAAGCAAGGAACACAAATAATAAGTGTGATAACTTTCTTGGTAGATAGACTTAGCGAAACTTGCTAAAATGACTCAAGCGATTGTACACATTTTATTAGTTTATGATAAGAGGTGATAGTCCTTTCAGAAAAATTACATGTTGATTGTTACCATTTGCACATATAAATAAAAATTATTGGGACGATTCAAAATATGGAAAACTCAAATTCTTAGACTCTATGAAAATGCTTTAAATATTATTTATAAGTTGGCAATAACAAAAATTAAATGTTTCTTTATAAAACTAGTATTTTATTCTTCTATAGATAGTTTCTATACATATGTCAGCACTGCATGTTTGCAAATATTTAAATATAAAGAAAAACCCTGTAAAGCCAACATTACAATTGTTTTAAAACCATATCTCTTTTACTGCTTTTAAATGATTGTAAATATTTAATTGAAACTTGCACAAAATGACTCTGTTGAGAACAGCAAGTAACCAAAATGCTTCTTTTCTTGAAATGTACAGTCTGTATAAAATAACAGATTCTCTGAGAATAAAGTTGGTCTTGGAATCTGGCCATGACAGTATTGGGTCAGAAACAGTGATTTAGAAAAAAAAAGAGGGTGAAGAATAATTTTAAATATATATCTTTGTGTGCATATGTGAGTGCCAGGACTTGAACAAACAAAACAGGAAAACTACATCCCCCTTCACACCAACTGTAAGATTCTCTTACCTTGAAATGGAGGAGCTGCCTGCCACCTTGGCTACTGGCAAATGTAGATTTTGTTCTACTGGGTAAAGAATCAGATCAGGATGGAAAAGAAATGTCTCCCAAGCACACCAAGTGTTGTAAACTTGATTGGAAGGGAATAAATAGTAACAGCTCCCTCTTCTAAACACATACTCTGTGCCAAGTACTATGAGATAATGTTGTTAATTATTTCTGACAAAGATATGTGGATGTTATTATTTCACATTTTATGATAAGGTCAGAAAAATTTATTGAGGTTAAATGAAATGTTCATACTCACCTGGCAAGGGAGATACCATAATCATGAAGGTGCTTTTCCCAGGGAGAGGCTTATCCATTGCACTCTGGATGTGCTGACCCCTGCAATGTCCCCAAATGTGGGAAAGTTGACTGCATAATTTGTGGTGGTGGGGGCCTGTGTTTGCATTCTCCCAGAAATAAATAAATAGTCCAGACCCACAGAAGTATGGAAAAAGTAAGCTTGGAATCTACTATAGGTCTGTATGGTTCAAAAGCCTCTGCTTTTTTTCTCTATATTATGTACTACATGGGTTGATGTCTAGAATACATTATAAAGCTACCATATTACTTTTACTCTTAGTAATTTTCTGAAACTGAGGGTCTCATTGCAATATAATCTTTTATAATGATTTTCTATCTCTTTTATATGGTAGATTGCAGTAAATATCTCACTTGTCCTTCTCCTGTGAAGTTCAGTCAGATTCACCATTGGGATGGCTATAAATCTTAGCGAAGACCAAAGACCTGGGTAATTTAAATATGATTATGTTTTATGCTCCCTAGAGAGGAAAATATTTTTTTACCTTTAGAAGCTTTAAAACTGCTTTTATACTTACAGATGGAAGCTTTGAGAAATTTCCTATCTTCATATCTATTGTGCAAAGTGAGAAACCCTTGGCCATTCCTGCTGTGTTGTGTGTCTTCTAGGGGTTTCTGTAATCCCCATAACCCAATATCTTATCATCACTCATCTTTTCCCTCCACTGATACTCCTAGGCATTCTCTAACAGGGATAGATGCATTTTACCACATGTTATTTAACACTTTTCAGCTATGCCTCATGGGGTTCTTAATTAGAACTCCTTCTTTACTGTATAAAGCTCAGAAAAAGTTACCTAGAAATCCTACATACTCAGCCAGCAAGATCATAGATCATTTCTGTGTACTGACAGGGGTCAAATGAGCTTAGGAAACCCAAACATAATGCTGCCAATTAGGGAAAGGACATGTGCACACTAAGATAAGTGGAATTAGATCATTAAATAGGCAAATTTTAATGTCTGTTAATAAGTAGAAAAGAAAGAAGTTGATCTTGTCAAAAATAAAAGAGCAAGATCTTGTCATGTAGAAAGAATCTGAGATGAAATAATATTAGTAATATAGAACTACTGAAAATAGGAGGCTATTCTCATGTGCTCAACTTCTTATTTTATATTGTCCTATCACTGAACCACAGTTCAGGATATCTAGAGGTTGTATGGGCTAATGGAAAGAGCCCTTACCTTGAAGTCTAAAGTCGTGGATTTAGGTCTCAGCTCTACCTTGCATTTAAGTTTGTAAAGCAAATGCCTTATTTATTTTCTTTGAGCCTCCATTTACATAGCTGTAAAACAGAGACAGTAAAACCTGCCTTACCTACCTCACAGATATTTGTGACAATAAAATGTAATGTATGGAAAAGCACTTTGTTAATTTTAAGATAGTATTAGCAGGATTGCCTGCATGATCTGTGGGACAAATGTAAAATTAAAATGTGAGCCCCCTATTCAGAATCTATCAAGAATTTCAAGGTGGTGATGGCAGGACATTAAACCAAAGACAGGGATTTTTGAAGTATAGACCCCTGTTGAAAAGTAAATTGTATGCCTACAAAACCATTCCTGAGAATTAATAGTAGTAAAGGATGTGCCTCCTTGTTCCACTTCTTGCCCTACTGCTGCTGTAACAATTGAGAAAGTATTCACTCTCATTGTTCCAGCAAGACTGCATTGTCTTTCTGAGGTCCTGCTTGCTTGCAATGCATTTGCCCTAGAAGCAAGTTCTTGGGAGTGATACAAATGAGTAGGAAGTTAGATTTGTTTAAGCTAATACTATTAGCACTGCACCTCTCGTAAGGTAGAGGTCAAACAAACTTGATCCAGGCAGTATTCTCTAATGACAGTTAATCATTGTTAATGGTTAAGTCTTTCCATGGGGAATTAGATTATGAGTTTTCACTCTGCAGCTTTTAGAACATAGCCTACTCTTCCGTTGGGGACTTCCTGTACTTCTCTCCATGAGACCAGCTGCTATGTTAGAAGACAATATGGTAGTTGCCTGAAAATTTTCAGTTCAGCCTTCTCTCCAAGGAAATTTGATCCTTCCATAGGGAAATCATTAGTTACCCAATTGTGCCCAGAGCTGCCAAAACCACTAATAAAGTCTCTGGAAAGTTGTGATATAGACACAGAAGGAGATGAACAAGAAATGGGAAAAAATTCAATAAGTCGATTCCCCTACAGGATGGTACAAAGTTGTTTACTGTGACCTGGGTTTCTTCCTAGTCTACTTTTAAATATAACTTCATAAGCCTTTCCTAGGTTAGGAAGTTTTTTTCTTGCCATTCAGCAAGATAAATTATTTATTTTTAAAAGTTCATCATATTGCATGGACTTAATTTTTTGCATTTCTACTAATTGTGTTTTACATCCCAAGTATTTACAGACTTCTTTGGTCCTTCTCAAAAACTGTGAAGACCAGCTGCACAAATCAGATGTTTTCTTTTTTTACTTTCTCCATCAATCCATCCTGCTATAATTATAACCATTGCTCTCTTGGAACATTCTCCTCTCTGTCACCTGCTCTGTGTTACTGAACTGGTCCAAAGAGAATGAAAACTTTTGGGTTTTTAGTTATAGAGATCTATGCATATGTCTGGATGGAAACTGTCCCTAAATAATTTTGGCCATTTTTTTTTCTGTCAAGTATTCTGCTATGAAGAAGTATACGGAATGGGTACACTTCACCATGCATATTAGCTAAAGAAAATTAGAAAGTTCAAACAAGAAAACCACATATTGAATTTTAAAGTTAGGAGATCAATTTCATCAAACTGTCAACTTGCTTAGCCAGATGCTCTGAGTCAAGCAAGGTCTCTATGGGTATGGAAGCTGTGGAGATGTCCTACTTGGATCTCACTTCAAGGAGAAACTTATTTTTAAGTTGGGAGACAGGCAGTTACCTAACTGCATCCAACTGTAGCACCTTTGGGACCTGCCATAGCATTTGGACCGAGGTCACTATTTTCCAGGTGGCTGTTAGCACATCACTGAATGTGGAAGGGCTGCCAGAGTCTGGACATTTCTGCCCAATGTGGGTCTTCTCTACTGGGCAGTCTGCTCCAGAGTACCTTATGGAGTCAGCTTAGGCTTTGTGAGACTTGTATCACAGCTTGCAATTTACCTGCACAATCTTGCTTCCTTCCATCTTAACCTCTCACAGGTGTGAGATCTGTTGAGTTGTCTGAAGACTTTCACTGTTTAACCTGCTTCATCTTTCATGAGTGTTACCCACCTAAATCTGAACACAGAAGAGATCCTATGACTGACTCAGCATAGACTTCACTTATCTACCTGCTGTGGTAAAACTCATTGTTTAATTGACCACCTCCACAAGGTCTGTGGGATCCATTACCTTCTTTTACCATCTCCTGCTCTGAGTACCAAGGTGAAGGGCATAGGATCTGGCTTCCTCAGCATTTGCTAAAGAGACAGGAGATACCACCAAGATGTAGGGAATTCACTCCCTATGGTGTGAACATTGACTATTAAGGGGGGAGAATCCAGGAGAGAACAAAACAAGAAATTATTTCCTATCCCTTTTCTCTGGACTGTTTGGAAACTCATTAGTCCTACATGCTTCTCGAAAGTCATACAGGGAGCCTGAGCAATCAATGGACCTTGCTATAAAGCTGTGGCCAGTTTAGTAATATTCTGCCTTATAGGTTCTCGTTCTGCTTTAGTGCTTTTTTTCTTTACCTATTTTCTTCCTAGTAAGATATTAGCATCTTAGTCCATCTAGGGGAACTGGTCTGAGATAGGCATCATTGATTAGTTGCTAATGTTATTGGTATTATGCCACCAATCTGAGACTCTATGAGTCACTACTTTATTCAGATTATCTTGCTATGCAGCCCAGCATAACTTCTCTACTTGTTTTAAATTGCTCATAATATTTTAGAGACATGCTAGCAATTCTAGCAGAGAAAGAGTCAAAGATATCAGCTACTGACTAGGTATATGTTTGTGTAATTGATTCTCAATCTGTTTAGGCATAGGATATTGTGCTGTGGCTTATAATTTGTATTAGTTGATTTTGATAGTCATTTTAACGATAGAGTTTTTATTTCTATTCCAACCACATGTGTATATTAAAAATGGAAGGTCTTCAGTGCCTTAGCTCAGAATTGGAATATTTCCTGTGGACATTTGGGATTCACCGGAGGTCATAGATAATGAAGTGACATGTCAGAGCGAAACTTTATGGAGATTAGTCTGGAGGTACATGGGATTCAAAATGGAAGAGTAGATATCACATGTGAAAGGCTATGGACAGCTGGATGTTAGTAGTAAAACAGATCCCTTTAGAGCTGGGAGGATCCTAAATAATTCTCTAACTTGGAAGTAAGTAAGAAGAGGAGAGCTGGAAGAACTTGGTGAGTGTACCCCAAGGAATCATTGTAATTATTCAAATCTCCACACTCCATTCTTTAGTGGTGAGATGAAGACAACTTTGTATTTATTTGAACATTTATTAAACACCTGCCCTGAGACCATGCAAGGAAGTTTACATGCATAATTACATTTATTCCTTTTAACAATCTGTACAGCATTCTTTCTTATTTCCTTTCATAGATGAGGACGGTTATGCTACAAGTGTTAAGTGCTCAATGTTGCACACCTCCTCTTTAGCCAAGACAGAATTTAAACCAGAGTTTTCTGATTCCAATGCCTGTGCTGTCTATAACACACTACACTGCCATCATATACACTGTCCTACATGGTTCAAGACCCAGTGAGTGACAGAAATGCTAGAAGACTATACAAGGCCGTCTGTAATCAAGATGTCAGAGTTGGCTACTGATTTTTTTCTACATTTTTTATTCTTACATATATCAGTAATGTCTACCTTTGACATGTCAGAAATAGGCTTTTATCCAGAGCCTCCATGAAGACTGACAGCATATTGATGGATGTGTTTTCATGCTTTAGAACCAAGGCATCTGAAAAACCCTGGTCTAAAATGTAAGAAGATATTATTGCAACAACAGAACCTAGTTTCCAGATGTAAAGTTCGTTCCTTATCATGTTGTATTTGCTATCTTCTCCTTTGGTAATCTTTTTTCAGTGTTTATAGCAGAATTGCCTTACCAATTCTCTTACTGCAACAGCATAGCTATTACTGTGTATGACACTCATGGTATCTTACTTTAGCTATCATGTGACTGTTGAACTTAGAAAATATTCAAAGAATGAGTAAAATTGTTTCTAGGCTTGCCAGTGCAGCTGCAGGGGAGTTGGAGTAATTTCCCATAGCATCACACTAAATGCTATTTTTATTAAAGTAAGCAAACAGTTAATAAAATTAAACTGGGTTCTTTATTCTGTCAGAAAAAAATATAATTCTATAAGATAATATTTATATTATGGCTGATACTAGCATGTTATTCCACAGTGTATGGACCCAGACAAGTTTAATTTAGTTCTTAAGTGGAAGGTAGTTTTATTCTGATACCCCAAGAGAAATATTTGCTGGACTAAACTGCTAGAACTCAATTCATTTGTAAAATAGAGGTTGTTTGCCTTTCTATTTTGTAAAGTGAGGCTCATCTGTAACTTGGATAGTATGAGCTCCCTTTATTCTTTCTCAATATATCTACCCATAGTTAGGAACTAATTGTCATAGACAAAGAGGCTGTAAATATGTAAAACTAGATTTTTTTTTTACCTTGTTCTAATGCTGTTTGATGAGATTTACCTTTGTTCAACAGGATCAAAATAACTGAACATTCTGATTCAGTAAAAAATTTAGGCAGAGGGTTGTTTGGTGTAGGGAGATAAGCCCTTATAATTCAGGGTATGTATTCTGGGAGAACAGGGACAGAATAAACATGTAAACATGTCAACACAGTGTATGACTGTTCATTGGAGCAGAAGCCACTATGGTAACAATTAGTGGTAAACAAACTGTGTGCTTAATGGAAAAAGAGCATGCAATTTAGAATTTACAAGATAAAAGCTATTCTTCGCTGTTAAACTAAAGAATATTGTAAAATATAGAATTCTTTTGAAGTTTTCACCAGTATTATTGTCAACACACCCATTTGCTCTACTTATTAGGTACCAAGTGTTTAGACATAATGTGTGAGAGAACAAAAGTGAAAGGCTCTGTCTCTGTCCCTAAGGAACTCACAGTACAGGTAAGGACACCTGTTATATATAGCACAGACCTGTAAAAATAATAGCCCTCAGTTGTTTGGTGGGTCCTTGCTCTTTGCTAGGCATTACAAGAGTTATTTTACTTTTATGATCTAATCTCATCATTATCTCAGCACTGCAAAGTAAGAATCATTACTCTTTTTCTTTAAATGAGGAAACTGAGGCTCATAGAGAAGAAATAATTTGATTCTGACAAAACAACTTGTTAGTGTTTGATTAAGAATTCAAATCTGAACCGAGCTCTCTTTCTATTAAACTTAGCTGCTTTTTAAAATTTGTGTCATAAAGTTTAAAATCCAAATTGATTTGAGACTAGAACAAGCATGCAAACACTGTCAAAAATGCCTTTTTAAAAAGCTGTACTTGAGGCAAAAGATCAATAAATGGACAGTGTGTTGATTGGGGCCAACATTACAATATTGATGTGTAATATAGAAGAACAGATACTCTCAACTTTTGTGTTGCTTTTGTCTTGTCTGTCAAATAGAATGATCTTCAAACCATAGCGGAGTAAGACAAAATTTGTTACAGGGCAATTTAAATCTATATGGGTGAAGATATTATGAGACAGTACGTAATGGATCTAAATGAGCTCAGGTCTCCTACTAGAAAAAATATGTCATTGAGGATTAGGAAAATCTTAGATCAATATTCCTATTATATTTTTTCATAGCACCCAATAAAACAGAATATGTTATGACTTGTAAGTATACACTTATTCGTGTGGTTATGCCAATGATTACTTTTCTGTCCCAGGTATGACACTAGAAGCAAAGCTTTATGTTGTGCTCTCGGTGCTGTTTCCCTGATGGCGGGTAAAGTGCCTGGGGCCTAGCTGGGACTCAGCATACCTTCAGTGAATAAAAAAATTCATTGAATCTCTGTGGGCAACCCCTGAGGACTCAGTAGGAACTGAAGTGAATGAATACTTTTAGGGGACACATATTTTATAGTTTGTCATAGTTTTCACCTCCCTCTGCTTTTCCCTAATTTTATTCCCTGGTTGATTCTTGGAAGCATATGTGACTTAGAGTTCAATAGATTATTAACATTGACTATGTGAAAAACTCTAGAATACATCACTGCCAAGATGATGGATTTAAAAATATTGGAGAGAAAAGAGTGATTTCTAAGACACAGGGAAAATAATTTCCATCTTTTTTAAAAAACAGTATATAACAATAGTGTGCAGTAAACTAGGGTAGTGGAAACCTAAAAGACTGTGTTTGCGATATAATATACTCAATATGTTTATGAATGATTGCTGGAACTGATGAATTATATCCAAAACCAAATTTTCTAAATAACATCTTTTCAAACAACATGCTTGTATGTACAGTTTTTAATTTATTAATTTTAGTTGGTATTTTCAGACTCTGTTTTGGTAGTTGAGGATCTAGTACTTTTAACATAATCAGGATAACATTCATGGTATAGTATATTAAGTACTTTGGATATTGGGTTTCTTACAACGGTGTGAGAATAGAAGTTACCCATTCACCAAAAAATGTTGTTAAAAATATATCAGAACAAAACAACCCTCCTACTTAAAATATGAACATGTTTAAATGTTCCTCTACTTTATCACAATCATTTCCACTCCTACTAAGTTTTTACCATTTAATCTGTTTAATATAGTTAGAGTATCTTAGATTCCAAAGCAAAAGGGTGTATATTTCCTCATCGTTTGCCATACTCATTCAAAAATATTCGGTAGTGGATAAGATGCTAATGACGTGATCAATATATTTATGGTTTTACCTCTACCTTAGGATACATTTGATGATGTTTCTAATGATTTGTGCAAAGACTTTGATTGACAGGGAACTGGTCTATATGATCCTCCACCATTGAGGATGTGAACCAGTACAGCAATATAGAGAATTCACAGAGGGATCCAAGGCAGTGGGAGCAAGACTTAGCAGGATGAGGATAAAATGTTTATTGGAGGCTTCAGCTGGGATACAAGCAAGAAAGATTAGACTGAATATTTGTCTAGATTTGGGGAAATTGCAGACTCCACATTTAAAAAAGATGCAGTCACTGGAATATCAAGAGGATTTAGACAGATTTGTACTTTTCAAAGATGCCGCTAGTGTTGATAAAGTTTTGGAAGTGAAGGAACACAAACTGGTTGGCAAATTGATAGACCCCAAAAGGGTCTAAGCTTTAAAATGGAAGGAACCTCCCAAAAATATTTTTCTGGGTTAACTGAGCCCAAATACTTCTCAAGAACATATTAAAGAATATTTTGGAGATTTTGGAGAGATTAAAGATATTGAGCTTCCCATAGATACAGAAATAGATGAAAGAAGATATTTTTGTTTTATCACATACACACAAAAAGCCAGTAAAGAAATTGTTAGAAACCACATATCACTTAATTGGTTCTAGGAAGTGTGAAATCCAAGTTGCCCAGCAAAAAGAGGTTTATAGTTATCAATAGCAACAACAAAAAAGAGCAGAGACACTACAGCTGGTTGACTAGCAATTATGACTGAAATCAGGGCCAAACTGGAACCAAAGATTTAATAACTATAATGATCAGGGATATGGAAATTACAGTAGTGCCTATGATGGTGATCAAAACTATGGTGGCTATGGTGACTACATGATTATACTGGGTATAACTATGAGAGCATAGATATGGACAGTGATGTACTGACTACAGGGGGCAACAGAGCACTTAAGACAAGACACCTTGACTTCTGGCCAACATGGAGGCATAGACAGACATGCTGCATCTTCCTCCACAACTAAGAAGGAATACAACTACCTCAAAACTAGACACAACCAGAAGTTCCAGAAAATCAAACTGCATAGAAGTCCAGCAACCAAAGTTATAAAGAAGAAATACTCATCTAGACACGTAGGAGGGGCAGAGCCAGGGAGGAGAGAATGCAGTGTGGTGGCAGCGGCAGCAGCAGCAGGCCACAGAAAGTGTAGTCACACATTTTAAAAAGTCGGAGGGATACCTGGGGAGTGTTCCCAGCTCCTCACCAGACCTCAAAGCTCAGAGCCCCAGCACCGGGGAAAATCAAGGCTCATTGCTTCTGACTATGCAAACCAGTGGGGGTTGGGGTAGAAGCAGGAATTGCCAGTTTCTCAGCAGAGTCTACTTGTTTAAAGGGCCCCCACAGTCCTAGAATGTCTGCAGACCCACCCACTCTGGGAACAATGGCTAGGGCAACAGCTAGAAAGGCACCAGTCCCATACGAAAGTGGGAAAAGTGCTTGGAAAATGGGCAAGTGCTGAGCAAGTGGCATGGTTCCCTCTCAGACCCCTCCCCCACATACAACGCCACAACGTGGTGAAACAGGTCTCCCTGTACTGACAAATCCCTAAGGCTCTGCCCCTTACAATGTAACAGGAGTGACAGCTCTTCCTGGGATGCAGAGACAAACAAACACAGGAGCCTGTCAGAATGAGGAGACAGAGAAGTATGGCCCAAAAGGGGAAATGGATCAAGGTTCCAGTGGGAGAACTAAGTGACAAGGAGATAGCCAACTTAACAGATGAGGAGATAGATAACCTAACTGGTGAAGAATTCAAAACACTGGTGATAAAGATGCTCACAGGTTTGACAGATATGCTTGAGTATGGCAAACACATAGGGAAGAAGTGAAGGCTATGCTAAGTGAAATGTAGGAAAATCCATACAAAACCAATGGTGAAGGGAAGGAAACTGGGGTTCAAAGCAATGATTTAGAACACAAGGAATAAAAAAAAACAGTCAACCAGTGCAGGATAAGGAAGCAAGAATTGAAAAAAAAAATAAGGAAAACTTCAAAAATTTTGCGAAGGAGATGGACATACAGGTCTGGGAAGCATGGAGTGTCCCGGGCAAATTAGACCCAGAGGGGACCACACCAGGATCCATCATGATTGAGATGCCAAAGGTGAAAGATAGAGAGAGAGTCTTGGGAGCAGCAAGAGAGAGGTGGAGAGTTGCCTTCAGAGGGATGCCTATAGGACTATCAGCTGATTTCTCAGAGAACACTTTGCAGTCAGGAAGGGACTAGCAAGCAGTATTCAATATGATGAAAGACAACCTACAACCAGGATTACTGTATCCAGCAAAGCTATCATTTGGAATGGAAGGGCAGATAAAGTGCTTCCCAGACAAGGTAAAGTCAAAAAGTTCATCATCACCAAGCCATTATTATATGAAAGGTCAAAGGGACTTACTTAAGAAAAAGAAGATCAAAACTATGAACACTAAAATGACAACAAACTCACAACTATCAACAACTGAATCTAAAAAACAAAAACAAAATCCATCTAAGCAAACCAGAATAGGAACAAAATCATAGATATGGGGATCATTTGGAGGGTTTTCAGCTGGGAGGGGGGAGGGGAAGAAATGGGGATATGGTGCAGCGATTAAGAAGCATAATCAATTGGTACAAAATAGACAGGAGGAAGTTAAGAATAAAATAGGAAAGGATGAAGCCAAAGAACTTATATGCACGACCCATGGACATGAACTAAATTGCTGGAGGGAAGAGGTGTACTGGGCAGAGGGGAGCAAAGGGGAGAAAAAATTGGGACCACTGTAACAACACAATCAATAAAATATATTTTTTAAAAATAGACAAGACATCTTAATCTGGTGGCAATCACCAAATAATTATCAGCCATACTAAAGGAGGACAATGGAGAAAACTGGAGAAGAGTGCTATAGTAACCCTTCTTGTAGGATGACATTGAACATTGGTGTTTTGTTGATCTAAGATGATTATATTGTAAAAGACTTTCTAGTGTACAAGATACAACTATTTCTAACTGTAAATAGCAGCAAATTAGTTTTCTTTTTTTATTTTCTCTCACTGTTGTCTCCCCTCTCATTCTCTACATTATGGGTTAGTAAGATACTAATGTCTCAACTGTCACTTAGGTATAATTTCAGAAGTATTAAAGGTAACAAAACATGTGACAAGTCTATGTGTAATCAAATAGTTTTAATTTTTTCAAATGATGACAAAATTTTAATGAGGATTTTTGGTGTCAGCTATTAAAATAAAGTGATCAACTCATCACTGTGAAGGAGGTATATTGCCTCTTTAACACTTGATAGAATGAGATTCAAAGGGTTTAATTAACTTGTTCAGAGTATTATCCACTTAAGTGGTAGACACATATTCTAAGTCAGACCATTCTGATTCTGATGACCACACTGTAACTACTAAACATTGCTTACTACATCAAATAACTGACATACAGCAGTTTTTCAATGATGGCAATTATTAGCAATATTAACCCACTAGTATTCAATGTTTTAGTTGGATGTCATTTCTAGAGTGTGTAGGGTAATAGAATCATCCTTATATACAGCATCTAGAATAATTTAGGCCTGACAGCAGTAGGTAACATAATTCACATTTTAAGAACTTGTTGTGGTATGTAGAATAATATTTCTCCTCCCAAAGATGTCCACATTCTAATCCCTAAAAATTGAATATGTTTGGTTACATAACAAGGGGAGTTAGGTTACAAATGGAATTAAATGTGCTAATCAGCTGATCTTGAGATATCTGGATGGGCCAAATGTAATCACAACAGTCCTCATAAGTGGAAGAGAGAGACAGAAGAGAAAGAATCAGAAGTATGTCAGCATGGCATAGACAGAGAGCAGACTGACAGCTGTTGGGTGGGGGCAGGTTGACGGACTGGGTAGGAAGGTGGAGGGATTGAGCACAAAAGAAAAAGAGAAAAAACTCATGAACATGGACAGCAGTGTGGTGGTTGCTAGGGGGTGGGTGAGTGAGGGGATGTGGAAGAGGGTATGGGGCATAAATAGTGATGGACAGAGACTTGACTTGGGGTGGTGAACACACAATACAGTGTACAGATGATATGTGGTGGAATTGTGCACCTGAAACCTGTTATAATTTTGTTAACCAGTGTCACCCCCCAAAATTCATTATAAATGAAGAAAAAGAAGCAGGTCAGCACAAGAAGGACTAATTTTAATGAAGCTGGCTGTGAAAATGAAGGAATGGGGCCATGAGACAGGAATGTGGGTAGTCTCTGGAAGCTGGAAAAGGCAAGGAAACCAGTTCTCCCTTACAATCTCCTGAGGAAATGCAGCCCTGCCAACACTATGAATTCAGCCCTATGAGACTCATTTCCGACTTCTGATCTCCAGAACTATAAAATAACTTTTGAAAGCCACTAAGTTTATGGTAATTTATTTACAGCAAACTTCATCTAATCTGCTATTAATTTCTACTAATGTATTCTTCATTTCTGACTGGTTGTTTTTATGATTACCATGTTCTTGTTTTGTGCTTACTATATCTCTTTGTGTAAGTTCTCATGGAGTTCATCTACTCTTCCCCTAAGTTTATCAAGCATTCTTATAATTATTGTTTTGAATTCTAAATTTGGTAGATTACTTGTCTCCATTTCATTTGGTTCTTTTCTGGAGATTTCTCCTGTTTTTCCCTTTGGGACACGTTTCTTTGTCTCCCATTTTGGCTGCTTCCCTGTGTTTGTTTCTGTGTATTAGGTAGAGCCGCTACATTTCCCAGTCTTGGCATGGTGGCTTTATGTAGTAGGTGTCCTGTGGGTCCCAGTGCCGCAGTCCTCCTGATCATCTGAGCTAGGTGCTCCAGGAGTGTCCTTTGTGAAGATTATATGGGCCCACCTGTTGTAATTCAGCCTTGATTGCTATTGGTGTGTCAGTGGGTGGGAATAACCCTCAGTCTGGCTGACTGTGAGGATTGGACATGACCACAGTGTATAAGCTACTCCATTAAGTGAGATTTGCCCCAGCAGGATCTGGTGCCTGTCTAGACCTCCCTTTGGGTGTGCGGCTTGTGGAGCAAATTGGGTGGTGCTCTATTATGGTCTGAAGCTAGCCACAGGGTGTGTTGGTTCTGGGGTCCCTTGGGAGGGACTCCAGGTTCAAGTCAATGTGAGACACTGCTTGTGACTGGTTTTAGGGGTACTTGTGTGGTGGCCCACTCAGAATGTGGAGCTGGTCGAGGCACACAGGTGCTCGGGAGCAGCTTGTTTTTAAAGCAGCAATAGAAATAAACACAATTGTGAAATAAAATGTTTTTGTGCATGCAGGTGTGCATGAATGTATGCAGTTTACCAGAGGAAAAGGTGATTACTTACTTGGGAAGATTTGGCAGAGGGACATGATGTGATTAACTAGTAACCCAAGAGGTGGAAGGCAGCTTGGATTGGAAGGAGAAATTAGTGCTACAAAGGTATCACTCACTGGTCAAAGGTAGGAGGGAATCAATTCCATCTTGGACATGTAGAACAGTGACCCTTCTTGTTCCAAAAGTCTAAAATGTCCCTAAATTTTCCACAGTATGCAGAGTGTATACCTTGTGTCAGGACACACAAGCAAGGGAACACTGATGCACGGAGGGAATGAAAAGTGCCAATCCTAATGAAATGAGAGTTAGAGGGTGATAGCACACTCTACAGAGCGGATGAAATGAATCTCCATAGTATCACCAAGTAAACATTATTTCTAAAATGGGCTCTTACCTATTCAGGCCTCAGTGATGCAGTGAGGTTAGAGGCCCTCTCAGGTAGCACCAGGAGGAAAGTGAGACAGGAAAGAGAAAGAAGTCGATACTCTAATGAGAAGATTATCAGAATGGTGAAGGAGGGTTAAGTTCTGCTGGGTTTCAGTTGTCCCCCTAAGAAGCAAATGGGCTGTGATATTTATTTACCAACTTCCCTTTGTCAATGGTTCAGGGCTACTTTAGGGATGTCACCTTTGCGCTACCTCAAGACTCCCTTATACATGGGCTGAGTATTCTCTGGAAAGTAGATAAAGCCTTCGGTGAAGAGTTGTAGGTGCCTGAAGTACAAAACTCTCAACAGGTATGGAAATGGTGGATGCCAAGGTATTGAGTTCTGCCACCCTACCAGTTGTGACAGAGGTAGTACGACATGTATGGCACAAGAATTGAAGAGATACCTGGGTTGCATCAGCCAGATCTAGAATAAGAAAAGCCAGACTGGTCACAACACAAACAATTTTTTTTTTCTTGTCTTGCTGATTAATAGTCACTAATTTCCTGGAGAAGAGGGATTAGGAATTGACATTAAAAAAATATTATCCTTGTTGACATTGCAGAGCATGTCTGTGTTAACTATATAGGAAGCTAGATGCAGAGATATAACATCAAACTGACATGTTGCAGCCTATATGTAGGTTCCCAAAGGAAACAAATAAGATAAATAGCACCAAGTGTGCATGCCAACAAGGGTTATTGAGTTATGCATGTGTCCTCTATTACATTTTACTTTCCTTTTCTAAAAACACACACAAAAAATCAAAGCCCCCAGTAGGCACATTTCCCAAAATATGCAAATTATAAGTGCAACATATGTGGTTAAGACTTCAAGCCAAGGAATTGGTTGTACCCTTCATCCTTCCCTGGAGGTAGAACAGTTGGGAGTATCATCTTTATGCACTAAGAGTTGCAATTTAAAGTAATAGCAGTCTCAGACTGTATCAGTTTACAGATGTAATAGCTCAGATATGGACAATGTAAAAATAAGTAAAAAACCCCAAACATTTGGACATAATTTGTATTTAAAGACTGTAGACAATTATATAAAAAGATCTGGCAAAACAGAGATGAAAAGCTGTTTCTTTATGCATGTTATATTCACTGATATCTTAAGAGAAGCATTAAAAAGAAAAACCAAAACAGAAGCTCTAGCTTTGGAACCAGATGAAGGACTAAATGCTCTTATTCTAATGCTGGCTAGCTTTGTCCTTGACCCAAGTTGTTTGAATCTCAATTCTTTCACCTGTCATGTTAAGACATAATGCTTTTTTATTGTAGACTTTGAATTGAGTGTTCATCCTAATTTTTCATTATGTCGTCCTGGGCTTTCTCAGAGTAAAAGGGATATTTGCTTTATTTTAATAAGTCCAAGATTGTTTACTTACACTTTTTTGAGTTCTAGGTAGTTCACTAGCTATTGCTGATACCAAAAAGAATGGAAAATAGACCCTGTTTTTGAGGCATTAAAAACATAGTGGAGGTACACCAAGGATATACAGGCATTGAACAACACACTAAACCACATGGATCTAACTGATATATATATAGAACTTTTCACCCCAAAGAAGCAAAATATACATTCTTTTCAAGTGCACATGGGACATTTTCAAAGATAGACCACATGATAGGTCACAAAACAAGCCTCAACAAATTCAAGAAAATTGAAATCATATCAAGCATCTTTTCAGATCACAATGCCTTGAAACTAGAAATCAACCTCAGAGAAAAAAATCAAAGACACCCAAACTCATGGAGATTGAATAACATGTTATTAAATAATGAATGGGTTAACAATGACATCAAAGAAGAAATCAAGAAATTTCTAGAAACTAATGATAATGAGCACACAACAGCCCAAAACCTGTGGGACACAGCAAAAGCAGTCCTGAGAGGGAAGTTCATACAGGCATATCTGAAAAGGATAGAAGAATCTCAAATAAAAAAACTAACCATAAAGCTACAAGAACTAGAACAACAACAACAAACAAAGCCTAGGGCAAGAAGAAGGAACAAAATCATCAAGATCAGAGCAGAACTAAATGACATAGAGACCAAACAAATAATCCAAAAGATCAACAAAACTAGGAGCTGGTTCTTCAAAAAAAATAAACAAAATCGACAAGCCTCTAGCCAGTCTAATCAAGAAAAAAATAGAGAAGACCCAAATAAACAAAATCAGAAATGAAAGAGGAGAAATCACGACTGATACCTCAGAAATACAAAAGATAGTTAGAAATTACTTAAGACAACTGTATGACAAGAAATTTGACAATCTAGAACAAATGGACAAATTTCTAGAAACATACAACCTTCCAAAACTGAATCAAGAAGAAGTGGAAAGTCTCAACAGACCAATAACAAAAAAGGAAATTGAAACAGTAATCCAAAATCTCCCTGCACACAAAAGCCCTGGACCGAATGGCTTCACAGGCGAATTCTACAAAACATTCAGGGAAGAACTAACTCCTATCCTCCTCAAACTGTTCCAAAAAATCCAAGAAGAGGGGAAAATCCCAAACTCTTCCTATGAAGCCAGTATTATCCTAATCCCCAAACCAGGTCAAGACACAACAAAGAAAGAAATCTACAGGCCAATATCACTGATGAACATAGATGCTAAAATCCTCAATAAAATATTGGCAAACAGGATCCAGCAACACATCAAAAAGATCATACATCATGATCAAGTGGGCTTCATTCCAGGGATGCAAGGATTGTTTAATATTCACAAATCAATAAATATAATACATCACCTAAACAGAATGAAAGACAAAAATCACATGATCATATCAATAGATGCAGAAAAAGCATTTGATAAAGTACAACACCCATTTATGATGAAAACACTCAGCAAAATGGGAATAGAGGGAGCATACCTTAACATAATTAAGGCTATATATGAGAAGCCTGAGGCCAACATCATACTCAATGGACAAAAACTGAAAGCATTCCCCCTGAACTCAGGAACTAGACAAGGTTGTCCACTCTCTCCACTCCTTTTCAACATAGTGTTGGAAGTCCTAGCCACAGCAATCAGACAAGAAAAAGAAATAAAAGGCATCCAAGTTGGGAAAGAGGAAGTAAAACTTTCATTATATGCAGATGACATGATAGTATACCTAGAAAATCCTATAAACTCCACTAAAAGACTACTCGATATAATAAGTGAATTTGGCAAAATAGCAGGGTACAAAATAAATATACAGAAATATAAGGCATTTCTGTACACCAACAATAAAATAGCAGAGACAGAGACAAAAAAGAAAATACCATTTACTATAGCAACAAGAAAAATAAAGTACCTAGGAGTAAACTTAACCAAAGAGATAAAAGACCTGTACTTTGAAAACTACATAACATTGAAGAAAGAAATTAAGGGAGAAACAAATAAATGGAAGTAAATACCATGTTCTTTGATGGGAAGAATGAACATCATCAAAATGGCCATACTACCCAAAGCAATTTACAGATTCAATGCAATCCCTATTAAAATATCAATGACATATTTCACAGACCTGGAACAAATACTCCAAAAATTCATATGGAACCAAAAAAGACCCCAAATAGCAAAAGCAATCTTGAGACAGAAGAACACAGCAGGAGGAATCACAACACCAGATATCGAACAATACTACAAAGCCACTGTAATCAAAACAGTCTGGTACTGGCATAAGAACAGACATATAGATCAGTGGAACAGAATAGAGTCCAGAAATAAACCCAGGCCTCTATGGTCAACTAATATTTGATAAAGGAGGAAGGAACATAAAATGGAGTGAGAAGAGCCTCTTTAACACATGGTGCTGGGAGAACTGGATAAGGACCTGCAAAAAAATGAAACTAGACCACCAACTTGCACCACACACGGGAATTAACTCAAGATGGATCAAAGACTTAAATGTAAACCGTGACACCATAAAAGTCCTAGAGGAAAACATAGGCAAGAAAATATCAGATATCTCACGTAACAATCTCTTCACGGATACATCTCCTAAAGCAAGAGAAGTAAAGGAAAAAATAAACAAATGGGATTACATCAAACTAAAGAGTTTCTGCTCAGCAAAAGAAAACATCAGCAAGATGAAAAGGAAACCAACCATATGGGAAAACATATTTGCCAATGACATCACAGACAGGGGACTGATTTCCAAAATATATAAAGAGCTGATACGACTCAACATCAAGAAAACAAACAACCCAATTAAAAAATGGGCAAAGGACCTGAACAAACACTTCTCCGAAGAGGACATACAGAAGGTCCATAGACACATGAAAAAATGCTCAACATCATTAGCCATCAGGGAGATGCAAATAAAAACCACAATGAGATACCACTTTCCACCAGTCAGAATGGCCATCATCAACAAATCAACAAGCAACAAGTGCTGGCAAGGATGTGGAGAAATGGGAACCCTACTGCACTGTTGGTGGGAATGCAGACTGGTGCAGCCTCTATGGAGAACAGTATGGAATTACCTCAAAAGATTAAAAATGGAACTGCCTTTCGAACCAGCGACTCCACTACTAGGATTATACCCGAAGAATCATGAAACACCAATTCAAAAGAACTTATGCACCCCTATGTTCATTGCAGCACTGTTTACAATAGCTAAGTGCTGGAAACAACCTAAGTGCCCATCTGTAGATGAGTGGATCAAAAAAGTGTGGTACATTTACACAATGGAATCCTATGTAGCAGAAAGAAAGAAGGAACTCCTGCCATTTGCAACAACATGGATGGAACTAGAGAGAATTATGCTTAGTGAAATAAGCCAGGCAAAGAAAGAAAAATACCATATGATATCACCTAATATAGGAAACTAAAGAACAACACAAACAAAGGAACTAAAAAGAACAAAGAGCAGAATAGCAGTCAATAGGGGGGAGGGAAGAGGGAGAGAAGGGGCATAAGTAAGGGAAGGGTTTAGTCAAAGAACCTGTATAAAAGACTCATGGACATGGACAATGGGGAGGGATATGATTGCGGGGAAGGGGTGTGTTGGGTGGGGGAGAGAAATTAGGGGAAAAGGGGACAACTGTAATTGAAAAACCAAAATAAAAATAAAAATAAATAAAACATAGTGGAGGTAGAGAGAAATAATTTTGGTACATTATTATGTGCTAAAGTAGAAGTATACACAAAATGTTAAAGGAGCTCAGATGATGGGGTAATTGATTCTGTTGGGGAAATAGAAAGAAGAAGAGGAGACCAAGAAGGGAAGTAATATTTGAGCTATTCGAGCTGTGCCTTGAAGATTAAGTAAGATTCTTTATTTTGAAAGGTAAGAGAGAGGGAATATTGTAAGCAGAAGAACTGTCTTAAGAACTGTGTTTAAAGTGCTTTTATATGAGCAGCCTATACAACATTTGGGGCAAAGGGTTGATAAGGCCTTTGGGAAGTTTACTTCCATAGACTATATCCTGAATCATTGTGTAGAGAAAAAAAAACACTTGGTTTTTATCACGGTTATAATGGTGACTTGAATGACCTTTTTGTTGAATGTAATTTTGAATTTATGTGTATTATACAGAAGGGCGCACCAATTCAGAAGCCTAACTTCAAACAAGTATAACCATCTAGAATTAGCCAGAGAAGAGAAAATAGTGAAAAACTTATAGAAAGCCTCTGAGTAGGGACAGAACTATTACAGATTATATGGGTTTAATTTTAAATCTATTTTTAAATTACAGAAAATAAACTGGCAATTATCAATATATAAGTATTTAGAATAAAAAACAAAAGTTGAGATTTTTGGTTAAGTAGGGCACACACATTTTATCCCACGCTTCTGTCTAAAATTCCAATAAAAGGACAATAAGGTAATTTTTAAAAGTCATATATCCAAAATAGCAAGGAAAACAATAGAGATAACAACATAGGAGTTGTAGAAAAGCTGTAATCAGCAGACAGAAGGAAGTTGAACCTTAACTGGGTAGGGAGTTCAAGACCAGCAGCAGAGCCATTTGGACCACACATACACATAGCGAATCTGAAACTGGCAGTGAAGTTGAACCTTAACTGGGTAGGGAGTTCAAGACCAGCAGCAGAGCCATTTGGACCACACATACACATAGCGAATCTGAAACTGGCAGTGCTAGTAGGACTAAAAATCTGGAGCATTATTATTAGAAAGGCCATTTAAGAAATCAACCCCTAGATTTCCTCCTTCAGCCCACACTATCAGGTACCCACAGCTCCCTCCCCCTGAATTAAGGCATATGGATTTTCTGAAGAGGCATAGTCAGTGAGATTCTGAATTTAGGACATGAGGCATGGAAATTTTAGTCGGGAGGAAGGTAAGAATGTGTAGTAGGAAGATCAAAGGACTGCTGCATATTTCTTTTTAAAGCCTGGTAGATTGCTTGATTATTTTAACAACATAAATAACTTTGTAAAAAAGAATTAAATAAAGTCTCCTCTCTTCTCACTGCTGGGCTTCATGATTTAGTGATTCTCTCAGACCCTCATATGGATTTATTTTATTATGAGTTCATATGAATATTACAGTGCAATCTATATTCAAATGTTATGTCAGTATTCTGGATTGAAGGGAAGGATTTGTATGATGAAAAGAAGATACATGAAGCAAATTTTTCTCATTATTTTATTTACTATATATTTTTCAATAAAATATAAAAAATAACCAAAATTCCATTTATTCTAGATACTATTCTGATTTTAGGTGTCATAAGTATTAGAATAGAACCACAGACTTCTGATTTTCTTCTTTCAGACTTTTTAATTAATTAATTAATTAGGGGGCGGACCCCCACTCTGTAACAATTCCCCACTCAGACTTAAGACTCTTTATAATCTTACAAAAGACAATGGGTGAAGGTCTCGTGCTCCTTTAGCTGCTTCAAGCTGGACATGGTCTTTGTTCTACCTACCCTTGAGTCCAGAAATCCTTAATAAGAGTAGGGGTGTGGAGGGGAGGGTGGCCTTCCCACATGGGGAAGAATCTTGCAGACTCCAGGATAGTTAGCTGTCCCTGGTGTAGTCTTCTTTGGGTCTAAATTGTTTGGGACTCTCTGTGCTTCCTGGATTGGTATGTCTATTTCCTTTGCCAAATTGGGGAAGTTTTTCTTCATTATTTTTTCACATAAACTTTCAATTTCTTGCTCTTCCTCTTCTCCTTCTGGCACCCCTATGATTTGGATATTGCCACATTTAAAGTTGTCCCAGAGGTTCCTAAACCTCTCCTCATTTTTTAAAATTCTTCTTTCCTCATTCTGTACTGATTGACTGTTTTTTTCTTCCTTATGTTTCAAATAATTGATTTGAACCCCAGTTTTCATCTCGTCATCATTGTTTTTGTGTGGATTTTCCGTCGTTTCACTTAGCATAGCCTTCACTTCTTCCCTGTGTTTTGGGGATACTAAAGCATATCTGTCAAGCCCGAGAACATCTTTATCACCAGTGTTTTGAATTCTGCATCTGTTAAGTTGGCTATCTCCTTGTCTGCTAGGTTGGCTATCTCCTCATCACTTAGTTCTCCCACTGGAATTTTGATCCGTTTCCCCTTTTGGACCATACTTCTCTGTCTCCTTATCTTTACAGGCTCCTGTGTCTGTCTGTGTCTTAGGCAGAGCTGTCGCTTCTGTTATGTTGTAAGGGGCAGAGCCTTAGGGATTCATCAGTACAGGGTGAACGTTGACCATGTTGTGGCGATGTATGTGGGGGACGGGTCAGAGAGAGAACAATGCCACTTGCTCAGCACTTGCCCATTTTCCAGGCACTTCTCCCTGGCGCCTCTCTAGCTTTAGCCCTGGCCATCATTCCCAGAGTGGGTGGGTCTGTGGATGTTCTAGGACCATGGGGACTCTTTAAACAAGTGGACTCTGCTGAGATACTGGCAGTTTCTTCCTCCACCTCAACCCCCACTGGTTTGCACAGTCAGAAGGAATGAGGCTTGATTTTCCATGGCACTGGGATCATGAGCTGTGCAGTCTGGTTAGGAGCTGGGAACATTCCCCAGGTGTCCCTCCCCACTTTGTAAAATATGTGACTGTGCTTTCTGCTGGCCTGTCACTGCCACTGCCACCGATGCTGCTGCCACCACACTACACACTTTCTGCCCCAGCTCCACCCGTCCTGCCTGTCTGGATGAGTATTTCTTCTTTATATCTTTCTTTGTTGGACTTCCATGCAGCTTGATTTTCTGGAACTTCTGGTTGTCTCTAGTTTTGAGGTAGTTGTATTCCTTCTTAGTTGTGGAGGGAGACCCAGCATGTCAATCTAGGCCTCCATCTTCACCAGAAGTCAGAAACATTTTAAAGCCACTGCCTAGGAGAGACAAAAGGAGCAAGTTACTTTTTTTTCTTTCAATTTTTGATTTATGTACTGTATTTCTATTACAGTTGTCTCACTTTTGCCTCCATTTCTCCCCCCCCCCCACCCCTTCTCCCACAGTCAATCCCCACCCTGTTATATATGTCCATGGGTTATTTATAGTAGTTCCTTTACTAAACCCTTCCCCTACTTACCTCCTTCTCTCCCTCCCACCCCACCCCCCTCCTTGGTAACTGTTACTCTGTTCCTATTTACATGCCTCTAATTCAATTTTGCTCATTTGTTTATGTTTTATGTTTTTCATTAGTTTCTTGTATTTGGTGATATCATATGGTATTTGTCTTTTGCTGCTTGGCTTATTTTACTAAGCATAATTCTCTCTAGTTCCATCCATTTTATCTCAAATGGCAGGCGTCCCTTTTTTCTTTCTACTGCATAGTATTCCATTGTGTAAATGTACCCCAGTTTTTTGACCCACTCATTTACAGATGGGCACTTAGGCTGTTTCCAGAACTTGGCTATTATAAATAACACTGCTATGAACATAGGGGTGCATAAGTTTTATTGAATTGAGGTTTCAGGATTCTTCAGGTATAATCCTAGCAATGGAATTGCTGGTTTAAAAGGCAGTTTCACTTTTTTTTTTTTTTTTTTAGGGAATTCCATACTATTTTCCATAGTGGATGCACCAGTCTGCATTCCCACCAGCAGTGCACTAGAGTTCCCTTTTCTCTGCATCCTCACCATCATTTGTTGTTTGCTGATTTATTGATGATGGCCATTCTGGCTGGTATGAGGTGTTATTTCACTGTGGTTTTTATTTGCACCTATCTGATAGCTAGTGGTGTTGAGCATTCTTTCATATGCTTATGGACCCTCATATGTCCTCTTTAGAGAAGTATTTGTTCAGGTTCTTTGCCCATTTTTTAATTGGGTTGCCTATCTTCTTGGTGTTGAGATGTATAAGTTCTTTATATATATTTGGAGATCAATCCCTTGTGTGAGGTATCATTGGCAAATATATTTTCCTATATGGTTGGTTCCCTTTTCATCTTGCTGTTTTCTTTTGCTGAGCAGAAACTCTTTAGTTTGATGTAGTTCCATTTATTTATTCTTTCCTTTATTTCTCTTGCCTAAGGAGATATATCAGTGAAAATGTTGCTTTGTGGGATATCTGAAATTTTCCTGCCTATGTGTTCCTCTAGGAATTCTATGGTGTCACGGCTTACATTTAAGTCTTTGATATATCTTGAGTTTATTCCGGTGTTTGGTGTAAGTTGGTGGTCTAGTTTCATTTTTTTGGCACGTCCATGTCAATTTCTCCCAGCACCATTTGTTGAAGAGGCTTTTCTCATTGCATTTTACGTTCCTTCCCTTTTTGTCAAATATTAGTTGACCATATAGACCTGGGTTATTTTTGGGGTCTCTACTCTGTTCCAATAATCTATATGTCTGTTTTTATGCCAGTACCAGACTATTTTGATTACCATGGCCTTTTAGTATAGTTTGATTTCAGGTATTGTGATTCCTATTACTGTGTTCTTCTGTCTGAAGATTGCTGTGGCTATTCAGGGTCTTTTTCAGTTCTATATAAATTTTTGAAGTATTTGTTCTAGGTCTATGAAATATGTCATTGGTATTTTAATAGGGATTGCATTGAATCTATAAATTACTTTAGGTAGTATGGACTTTTTAATGATGTTGATTCTTACCATCCATGAACATAGCATATGCTTTCATTTATTTGTATCTTTCTTAATTTCTTTCTTCAGTGTTATGTAGTTTTCTGAGTATAGGTCTTTTACCACCTTGGTTAAGTTTATTCCCACGTACTTTATTTTTCTGTTACTATAGTAAATGGGATGTTTTTCTAGTTTCTATCTCTGATATTTTATTGCTGGTGTACAGAAATAACTTTGAGTTATGAATATTGATTTTGTACCCTTCTATTTTGGAAGATTTATTTATTCAGTTGAGCAGTTTTTTTGTGAAGTCTGTAGTGTTTTCTATGTACACTATCATGTCATCTGCAAATAATGAGTTTTACTTTCTCTTTTCCAATTTGGATGCCTTTTATTTCTCTTTCTTGTCTGATTGCTATGGCTAGAAGTTCCAAGACTATATTGAATAGGAGTAGAGAGAGTGGACATTCTTATCTTGTTCCTGATCTTAGCAGGAATGCTTTCCATTTTTGCCCATTGAGTATGATGTTGGCTTCAGGTTTCTCATATATGGCCTTTATTATGATAAGGTATGTTTCCTCTAGTCCCATTTTGCTGAGTGTTTTAATCATAATTGGGCATTGTACTTTATCAAAGTCTTTTTCAGCATCTATTGTTATGATCATGTGATTTTTCTCTTTCATTTTGCTTATGTGGTGTATTACATTTATTGATTTGTGAATATTAAACCATCCTTGCATCCCTGGGGTGAATCCCACTTGATTGTGGTGTATGATCTTTCTAATATGTTGTTAGATCCAGTTTGCCAATATATTTTTTTTTAATTTTATTTTTTGGTTTTTCATTTACAGTTGTCCCATTTTTCCCCTATTGCTCCCCCCTCCCAGCCCATCCCTTCTCCCACAATCATATCCCTCCCCATTGTCCATGTCCATGAGTCATTCATACACGTTCCTTGACTAGACCCTTCCCTTACTATCCCCCTTCTCTCCCTCCCCCCTACCCCCTACAGACTACTATTCTAGTCTTTGCCTATTTAGTTCGTTTGTTTGTGTTGCTCTTTAGTTTCCTGCATTAGGTGATATCATATGGTATTTTGCTTACTTTGCCTGGCTTATTTCACTAAGCATAATTCTGTCTAGTTCCATCCATGTTGTCGCAAATGACAGGAGTTCTTTCTTTCTGCTACATAGTATTCCATTGTGTAAATGTACCACAGTTTTTTGATCCACTCATCTACAGATGGGCACTTAGGTTGTTTCTAGCACTTAGCTATTGTAAACAGACCTGCTATGAACATAAAGGTGCATAGGCTTTTTTGAATTAGGGTTTTAGGATTTTTCGGGTATAATCCTAGCAGTGGAATCGCTGGTTCAAAAGACAGTTCCATTTTTAGTTTTTTGAGGTAATTCCATACTGTTTTCCATAGTGGCTGCACTAGTCTGCATTCTCACCAACAGTGCAGTAGGGTTCCCGTTTCTCCATATCCTCGCCAGCACTTGTTTGTTGATTTGTTGATGATGGCCATTCTGACTGGTGTAAAGTGGTATCTCATTGTGGTTTTTACTTGCATCTCTCTGATGGCCAATGATGTTGAGCATTTTTTCATGTGCCTATGGACCTTCTGTATGTCCTCTTCATAGAAGTGTTAGTTCAGATCCTTTGCCCATTTTTTAATTGGGTTGTTTGTTTTCTTGATGTTGAGTCGTATAAGCTCTTTATATATTTTGGAGATCAGTCCCCTGTCTGTGATATCATTGGCAAATATGTTTTCCCATATGGTTGGTTTCCTTTTCATCTTGCTGATGTTTTCTTTTGCTGAGCAGAAACTCTTTAGTTTGATGTAATCCCATTTGTTTACTTTTTCCTTTATTTCTCTTGCCTTAGGAGATGTATCCGTGAAGATATTGTTACGTGGGATATCTGAAATTTTCCTGCCTATGTTTTCCTCTAGGACTTTTATGGTGTCACGGCTTACATTTAAGTCTTTAATCCATCTTGAGTTTATTCTCGTGTGTGGTGTAAGTTGGTGGTCTAGAGTCATTTTTTTGCACGTCCCTGTCCAGTTCTCCCAGCACCATTTGTTAAAGAGGCTCTTCTCACTCCATTTTATGTTCCTTCCTCCTTTATCAAATATTAGTTGACCATAGAGGCCTGCGTTTATTTTTGGACTCTCTATTCTGTTCCACTGATCTATATGTCTGTTCGTATGCCAGTACCAGACTGTTTTGATCACAGTGGCTTTGTAGTATTGTTTGATGTCTGGTATCGTGATTCCTCCTGCTGTGTTCTTCTGTCTCAAGATTGCTTTTGCTATTCGGGGTCTTTTTTGGTTCCATATGAATTTTTGGAGTGTTTGTTCTAGGTCAGTGAAATATGTCATTGGTATTTTAATAGGGATTGCATTGAATCTGTAAATTGCTTTGGATAGTATGGCCATTTTGATAATGTTCATTCTTCCCATCTCAGAACATGGTATTTGCTTCCATTTATTTGTATCTTCCTTAATTTCTTTCTTCATTGTTGCATAATTTTCAGTGTACAGGTCTTTTATCTTTTGGTTAAGTTTATTCCTAGGTACTTTATTTTTCTTGTTGCTATAGTAAATGGTATTTTCTTTTTTGTCTCTGTCTCTGCTATTTTATTGTTGGTGTACAGAAATGCCTTAGATTTCTGTATATTTATTTTGTACCCTGCCATTTTGCCAAATTCACTTATTATATCGAGTAGTCTTTTAGTGGAGTTTATAGGGTTTTCTAGGTATACTATCATGTCGTGTGCAAATAGTGATAGTTTTACTTCTTCTTTCCCAATTTGGATACCTTTTAATTTTTTGTCTTGTCTGATTGCTGTGGCTAGGACTTCCAACACTATGTTGAATAGAAGAGGGGAGAGTGGACAGCCTTGTCTAGTTCCTGATTTCAGGGGAATTACTTTCAGTTTTTGTCCATTGAGTATGATGTTGGCTTCAGGCTTCTCATATATAACCTTAATTATGTTAAGGTATGCTCCCTCTATTCCCATTTTGCTGAGTGTTTTCATCATAAATGGGTGTTGTACTATATCAAATGCTTTTTCTGCATCTATTGATATGATCATGTGATTTTTGTCTTTCATTTTGTTTAGATGATGTATTATATTTATTGATGTGCAAATATTAAACCATCCTTGCATCCCTGGGATGAATCCCACTTGATCATGGTGTATGATCTTTTTGATATATTGCTGGATCCTGTTTGCCAAAATTTTATTGAGGATTTTAGCATCTATGTTCATCAGTGATATTGGCCTGTAGTTTTTTTTCTTTGCTGTGTCTTGACCTGGTTTTGGGATTAGGGTAATTCTGGCTTCATAGAAAGAGTTTGGGATTTTGCCCTCTTCTTGGATTTTTTTGGAATAGTTTGAGGAGGGTAGGAGTTAGTTCTTCCCTAAATGTTTTGTAAAATTCACCTGTGAAGCCATCCGGTCCAGGGCTTTTGTGTGCAGGGAGATTTTGGATTACCGTTTCAATTTCCTTCTTTGTTATTAGTCTGTTGAGACTTTCTACTTCTTGATTCAGTTTTGGAAGGTTATATGTTTCTAGAAATCTGTCCATTTCTACTAGGTTGTCAAATTTCTTGCCATATAATTGTTTGTAGTAATTTCTTATAATTGTTTGTATATCTGAGGTATCAGTCGTGATTTCTCCTCTTTCATTTCTGATTTTGTTTATTTGGGTCTTTTCTCTTTTTTTCTTGATGAGCCTGGCTAGAGGTTTGTCGATTTTGTTTATTTTTTCAAAGAACCAGCTCCTAGTTTTGTTGATTTTTTGGATTGTTCGTTTAGTTTCTATGTCATTTAATTCTTCTCCGATCTTGATGATTTCCTTTCTTCTTTTTGCCCTAGGCTTTGTTTGTTGTTGTTGTTTCAGTTCTTCTAGCTGAAACGTTAGATTTTTTATTTGAGATTCTTCTAGTCTTATCAGATATGCCTGCATTGCTATAAACTTTCCTTTTAGGACTGCTTTTGCTGTGTCCCATAGGTTTGGGGCTGTTGTGTGTTCATTGTCATTAGTTTCTAGAAATTTCTTGATTTCCTCTTTGATGTCATTGTTAACCCATTCATTATTTAATAGCGTGTTATTCATTCTCCATGAGTTTGGATGTCTTTGATTTTTTTCTCTGAGGCTGATTTTTAGTTTCAATGCATTGTGGTCTGAAAAGATGCTTGATATGATTTCAATTTTCTTGAATTTGTTGAGGCTTGTTTTGTGTCCTATTATGACGTCTATCTTTGAAAATATCTCATCTGCCTTTGAAAAGAATGTATATTTTGCTTCTTTGGGGTGGAAATTTCTATATATATATCAGTTAAGTCCATGTGGTTTAGTGTGTTGTTCAATGCCTGTATATCTTTGGTGTTTCTTTGCTTAGATGATCTGTCTATTGTTGATAATGGAGTGTTGAGGTCCCCTACTATGAGTGTGTTGTTGTTAATATCCTTCTTGTGGTCTTCTAGTATTTGCTTTATGTATTTGGGTGCTCCTATGTTTGGTGCATATATGTTTATCAGTGTTATATCTTCTTGATGGATTGTTCCTTTAAGTATTATGAAATGTCCTTCTTTGTCTCTTTTTATTGACCTTGCTTTGAAATCCGTTTTGTCTGATAAGAGGACTGCTACCCCAGCTTTTTTTTCAGGTCCATTTGCTTGGAATATTTTTTTATATCCCTTTACTTTCAGTCTATGTAAATCTTTTGTTTTAAGGTGTGTTTCTTGTAGACAGCAAATATATGGGTCCAGTTTTCTTATCCATTCCGTTACCCTATGTCTTTGAATTGGAGCATTTTACCCATTTACATTTAAGGTTATTATTGACATGTATTTATTCATTTCCCTTTGTATCTCTGTTCCTCTACTCTTTTTTTTTTTGTTTTTTCTCTTCCTTTTTCTTAGAATATTTCCTTTAGCATCTCTTGCATTGCTGGTTTGGTGGAGATGTATTCTTTTAGTCTTCCTTTGTCTGAGAAACTCCTTATTTCACCTTCTGTTTTGAATGAGAGCCTTGCTGGGTAGAGTATTCTTGGTTGTAGGCCTTTGTTTTTCATTGCTTGAAATATTTTTGACCATTCCCTTCTGGCTTGTAATGTTTGGGTTGAGAAATCAGTCAATAGCCTTATTGGAGCTCCCTTGTAAGTTATTTGCTGTTTTTCTATTGCTGCTTTTAGGATTCTCTCTTTGTCTTGGAATGTTGTCATTTTAATTATGATGTGCCTTGGAGTGGGTTTTGGGGGTTCCTCTTTATTGGAACTCTCAGTGCTTCTTGGACTTGCATAACTTTTCCTCTCATCAGGTTTCAAAAATTTTCTGTCACTATTTCTCCTATCAGTTTTTCAATTCCATGCTCCTTTTCTTCTCCCTCTCTGATTCCGATGATCCTGATATTATTTTTTCTCATGCTATCCTGTAATTCCCTTACATCTTGTTCATATTTATTCAATCTTTTTTTCATTTTGCTCTATCGTTTTAGAATTATTTCCTACATTATACTCTAGCTCACTAATACGATCCTCTGCTTCATTTAGTTTGCTTTTGTCTGATTCTACTGTGTTTTTCTGTTCAGAGATTGCATTCTTCATTTCTTCCTGGTTCTTGTTGATAGTTTCTGTGTCTTGTTTTATGCTGGTGTAGTTCTCTGCAAGTTCTCTGTAATTTTCTTGGAGCTCTTGGTAACTTCCTTGGATGTTGTCATAGTTGTTTTTGAGGTTTTCAAGCATATTGAGCTTCTTCACCACCATTGTTTTGAATTCCATGTCTGACATTTGGGCTATGTCTATTCCATCTACCTCTCTTTCTGTGGATTCCTCTTTTCTTTTCATTGAGAGGTTGTTTCTGCGTCTTACCATGTTGGATTCTTCTTGTTTGTTTTTGTTATTTGAATTTGTCTGCTTTGCCTTCCCACCTCTGTGGTGTGAGATTCTTTATGGTAGATCTGGGGGTTTCAGTGGTGCAGTCTCTTTGATCTCCTGAGCCTGACGTTCTTGGGGTATCTTTTATATCATTTGTTTATGCTGTCCGTTTATATTTCAGATGCTTTTTGTTAGGATCTTTGTTCTGGCTAGTTGATCGAGAGTCACTCTATCCACTTTATCTTGAATTCTTTTGTGGAGATGTCAGTTCAGCCTTTGTGTGTTGTCTTGTTTTTCTGTATCCACAGCTGGTCTAATGAGGTGGGTCAGAGGTTCCCGTCCCTTGCAGCAGCGGGCCCCTGCACTGTGTGTTCCTTGGGTGTCAGTTGGAGCTAGCCAATGTGTCTTTGCAGGCACGCCTGTGAATGGATAAGGTGGCCCGAGAGCCCACCTCAGGCCTGTCACATAGCGCTCTGGGAGTTTCCCAAGGTGGCCAGGGAGTTATTCTCAGTTCTTCCACACTATTCTCCAGGAGATAGTCTCTCGCCTGCCAGTGCTGGACCCCAGACTCTCGTGTATAGTGGAAGTGAGCGATTGGTGCCTATTGATGTCGGCGAGGTATTTTGGCACTTGTGCACCTCTACTTGCCCAAGGCAGCTGGGGAGCTAGCCTCAGCGCAGCGCTCCAGGTAAGTGTCTGTGAGTCGCTGCTGCCTGCTGTTCCGGCGCCAGAGCTGCCCACCGTTCCTGCACCCGCCTGGGCGAGTATTCCCCGAGCCTGAGGGAATGTTCTGCATTCTGGCCTGGCACTCGGGACTGGCTCCTGCTGGAGCTGGCCAGGGGCAACTGCGCACCGTCTTCTGTGTATCCAGAGGTCTCTCCCTGCGCCCGTTTGGGCACTGATCTTATGTCTGTTGGGATGTGTCTGAGGGGCCCCTGGACTCTCGGCTCTGCGCACCTGGGCCAGTGAATGATAGCACTTCCCTATGCACGCCCGCGACCCAAGGGGAGGGTTGAGGAGTGAGCGCGCGCACCTCTGCACCTGCACTCCTCAAGAATGTACTTTCACCCCCAAACTTTCCCCCCTCTCCGTAGTTCACAAGAGAAAAATATAAAAAAAAATTTACGATTTCACTTGCTCAGCAACACGCTGTCTCCCGTCTTTCAGCGCCTATGCCACCTGGTTGAGTCCTGTCTCTGTCAGCCGGCAGAGACCTGCTTTCCTCCTGATTTCCCTCTGGGGAGGCCTGTGGTCGCCAAAAAGGCTTTGTGTCCTTTCAGCCATGGCTAGGGCAGCCACCCCAGTCAGGAATCCCATTTTGTCCCTTTTTCTTCTTTCACTATCTTCACTAAACAGGTTGTTCCCAGATGGTTTTTCTCTAATCCAGCAGTGCCAAGGCTTGACTCCTGCCAGTGACCAGCTGCTCACTGAGATGTTCTGTCTGCAATTAGTCCAAACTACAGACAGGTCTCGGGAGCCTGAGAGTGCACCCTCCCCTCATTGCTCCGCCATCTTCCCCATCCAGTTTGCCAATATTTTGTTCAGAATTTTAGCATCTGTGTTCATCAGCAATATTGGACTGTAGTTTTCTTTCTTTGTTGTGTCTTGACCTGGTTTGGGAATTAGAGTGATGGAGTAGTCCCTCTCTATATCACAGTTTACTTACCGCAGCCTCACTGTATCATGGGATTTTAAAAAATATTATATTTAATTATTTTTTGTGGATTTTTTGCTATAAGGTTAATAAGGGACTGGGAACGGTTTATAAATGTGTGGGAAGGGTTTATAAAGCCTTAAAATATATATAAATACTAAAATAAATGCAAGGTTCTTACTTTGTGGATTTTTACCTATTGTGGGGGTGGTAGTGTCTAGAATGTAATACTCGCGATAAGTGAGGGAATACTGCACTGGCTCCATAGAAAGAGTTTGGGATTCTGTCCTCATCTTGGATTTTTTGGAATAGTTTGAGAAGGATGGGAATTAGTTCTTTCCTAAATTTTTTTGTAAATTCACTGGTGTAGTCATCTGGTCCAGAACTCTTGTGTGCCACATGTTTTTTAATTACTTCTTCAATTTCACTAGTTTTGTTATTGGTCTGTTCAGGTTTTTTGCTTCTTCTTGATTCAGTTTTGAAAGATTACATGTTTCCAGAAATTGTCCATTTCCTCTAAGTTGTCAAATTTCTTGTGACAAACTTTTTCATAGTAATTCTTTACAATTCTTTGTATTTCTCTGGTATCGGTTGTGATTTCTCTTCTTTCATTTAGGATTTTATTTATTTGGATCCTTTCTCTTTTTTCTTGATGATCTTGGTCAACAGCTTGCCAATTTTGTTTATCTTTTCAAATAACCAGCTTCTGGTTTTGTTGATCTTTTGAATTGTTTGGTGTCTATGTAATTTAATTCTGCTCTGTTATTAATGATTTCCTTCCTTTCACTTGCCCTGTGCTTTGTTTGTTGTTGTTCCTTTAGTTCTTCTTGCTTTAGGGTTAGATTTTTTATTTGAGATTCTTCTTTCCCTTTCAGGTAGGCCTGTATTGCTACGAACTTTCCTCTCAGGACTGCTTTCACAGTATCCCATAGGTTTTGGGCTGTTGTGTCTTCATTATCATTTATTTCCATAAACTTCTTGATTTCTTCCTTGATGTAATTGTTAACGCATTATTTAATAGCATGTTATTCACTCTCCATGAGTCTGAATGTTTTTGATTTTTTTCCTTGAGGTTGATTTCTAGTTTCAAGCCATTGTGATCTGAGAAGATGCTTGACATAACTTCAATTTTCTTGAACTTGTTGAGGCATCATGTCCCACCATATGGTCTATCTTTGAGAATGTTTTATGTGCACTTGAAAAAAATGTATATTTTGCTTCTTTGGGGTGAAAAGTTCTATATATGTCAATTAAGTTCATTTGCTTTAGTGTGTTGTTTAATGCTTCAATATCCTTGGTGTTTCTTTGCTTTGAAGATCTGTCCATTGTTGACAATGAGGTGTTAAAGTCTTCTACTATGAATGAATTGCTGTCTATATCCTTCCTGAAATCTTTCAAAATTTTCCTTACATATTTGGGTGCTCCTATGTTGGGTGCATATATGTTTACAAGGGTTATATCATCTTGATGGGTTTTTCCCTTAAGTATTATCAAATTTTCTTCTTTGTCTTTTTTTATGACTTTTCTGTGAAATCTCTTTTGTCCAATATAACAGATTTTAAGCAAATTATCCATTTGCTTAAAATATTTTTTTCCATCCCTTCACTTTCAGTCTGTGTAGATCTTTTGTTCTGAGGTGGGTCTCTTGTAGACAATATATATGTGGGTCATGATTTTTAATCCATTCAGCTACCTTATATCTTTTGATTGGTACATTTAATCCATTTACATTTAAGGTTATTATTAATAGGTACTTAATTCATTGTCATTTTCCTCCATTGTACTTGTGTTTCTCTCTGTCTCTCTCTGTTTCTTGATTTTCTTAAAGCAGACCCTTTAGCATCTCTTGCAATACTAGTTTGGTGGAGATGTAATCTTTTAACTTTCTTTGTCTATGAAACTTCTTATTTCACCTTCCATTTTGAAAGAGAACTTTTCCAGGTAGAGTAGTCTTGTTTGTAGACCTTGTTTTTCATTGATTGGAATATTTTTTGCCATTCTCTCTGGCTTGTAGTGTTTCTGTTGAGAAATCTGATGATAGCCTTAGCGAAGCTCCCTTGTACATTATTATCTGTTTTTCTCACTCCGCTTTTAGGATTCTCTCTTTGTCTTTGACTTTTCCACTTTAATTATCAAGTGTCTTAGAGTCGGCCTGTTGGGGTTCATCTTCATTGGGACCGTCTGTGCTTCTTGGACTTGCAAGACTTTTCCTCTCATCAAGTTAGGGAAGTTTTCTGTTATCAGTTTTTCAAACAGGTTTTCTATCCCTTGGCCTCCTTCTTCTTCCGATATTCCTATGATACAGATATTATTATATTTCATCTTGTCCTGCAGCTCTCTTAAGCCCTCTTCATTTTTTTCAGTCTTTTCTTGTTTTGTTGCACTGTCTGGGAATTTTTTTTCTACGTTGTCCTACAGCTCACTAATTCGATCTGCTTCCTCCAGGCTGCTTTTAATTCCTTCTACTGTGTTCCTTCTGGCTCTTATTGATAGCTTCTATGTCCTTTTTCATGCTGATGTAATTTTCAGTAATTTCCTCGTAGTTCCCCTGGAGTTCTTTATAGTTTTCTTTGAGCTTGCTGAGTTCATTGAGCTTCCCCATAATCCATGTTTGAATTCCATGTCTGAGAGTTTGCTTTTCCCTATTTTATTTAGCATTCTTTTTGGGGATTCCTCCTTTCCTTTTTTAATTTTTATTTCTTTTTATTTTTTAATAATTTTTTTTTGTTTTGTTTACTTATTTATCTATTTGTAGAGAGAGGAGAAAGTAGAAAGAGAGGGAGAGAAACATCACTGTGTGGTTTCCTCTCACTCGCGCCCCCAACTGGGGACCTGACATGCAACCTAGTCATGTGCCCTGACTGGGAATCAAACCAGCGACACTTCGCTTGCAGGCAGATGCTCAAACCACCGAACCATGCAGCCAGGGCCCTCCTTTCCTTTTGATGGGGGGTTGTTTCTCTGTCTCACCATTTTTGTGACTATTCTTGTTTGTTGCTGTTTCTTAGATTGATCTGCACTTCCTGGATCTGCCCCTAGTTGAGTTAGATCCTGTACCAGTCTGGGCCTAAGCAGGCTGTTAGAGACCACCAGAGATCTGCCTTTGTCTTTCTGCTTTAATTGTTAATCTATTGAATCTGTGATCAGCTGTCAGGCTTAAGCACCAAGTGTGGGTCACATTAATTCCTGCAGGTGGGGCTTTTGATTTACCTCAGGCTGATGCCACTTGGAGGGGACTGGTGTGCCTCCAGTATGGGGAATGAGTCAGCACTGGGACCCGGTCAGCTGCTCCCTTAGTTCTCTCTTCAAAGCCACTGCCCCAAATTCTCCTCAAGCATCTCTAGTCCTCTCTACCTGCCCCCTCCCGCCCCCCGCTTGGGCCCAGGGTAAGTGGGTGCCAAAATATTTTTGTACGTCATCTGTTTAAGAGCTCTTTGTCTCCAGCTGTTTATTTTTTAAAACTAATTAATTAATTTTTTTGTTTATTTATTTTTAGAGAGAGGGTTAAGGAGAAAGAGAGGGAGAGAAACTTCACTATATGGTTGCCTCTCACTCGCGCCCCCAACTGGGGACCTGATGTGCAATCTAGTCATGTGCCCTGACTGGGAATCGAACCAGTGACACTTGGCTTGTAAGCTAATGCTCAATCCAGCTGTTTATTTCAGGCCAGCTAAAAAAACCTGTGGTTTTTTTGCTTTTTACAGCTGGATACTATTTTACTTCCACTCTGTTGCTATAGGCTGGGAGGCCCAGCTGGGGGTTTAGATCCTGACCTTCTCAGGGGGGAATCCCGGACTGCAGAGCTGTTTCTCAGTTTCTTCAGCTGCCACCCATAGGAATCCAGCCATTCCTTTCACGTCTCTGCATTTCCTACCATTCACGTTGTGATGACATGGCCTTTTCTGTTTCTCTGTGGTTATAAGACTTCTCTCTAGCTAGTGTTCAGTTGGTTATTCCAGATGATTTCTCCACAATTAAGTTGTAATTCCAGATTGGTTCTGGGAGGAGGTTAGTGTAGCTTCCTCTTACTCCTCCTCCATTTTGGATCCTCTTCTTTGAGACTTTTATCAGTAGTCAAACCAGTGACTTTAAAGGTTTCATCTTATATCTATTTCAACCCCCAGCAAACTCATTCCATGACTTTTGCTTATATTTTCTGTCAAATATAAATATAATTTGCATTTCGTTCAGTGAAACACATAATAGCATTGATACAATACCTTAAGTGACCTGAAAGTGAGCTGATATTTTGGTGCAAACAATGACATCTTATCTTGATGCCTCCAAGGCCACATATAAATGTTCTACTACAAAAGTGTTCCTCACTTCCAAGATGAACTTGACATATTGAACAGATGAATAAAAATAATCTGATATTTTTTCTTAATCCAAAATTTGTTTTTCTCATTCTTTTCAAAGTATTCATCTTAGAAAACAAGATACTTAATAGCTTATCATGTTATTTAGAATTCTCCTTTCGAATTTCCTTTGAAATCTGAAGCCTGGTTTATCCTTTTCCTGAGGATAGATGAAGATCATTTGAAATCAAGTTCAGTAAATAAGGTAGATACAAAATTTAATAAGTTCCATTTTGGGAAATAAATATGAAGAGGCACAAAATAAAAATACTACTGAGTTTTGTGTGTGACTGCTGAACAATTCCAATTGCTGCACATTTTTTCTCTAGTTGTCTCTTTTAAAATAGATTATTTAATGGATATGTGTGTGTGTGTGTGTGTGTGTGTGTGCATGTGTATATGTTAACATAAAAATGTTAAGAGATGAAATATAAATGTTACCAGACAGAATAGCTCATAGTGATACATCCATTTGTTGTTCCACTTATTTATGCATTCATTGGTTGATCTTGTATGTGCTGACTGAGGATCGAACCCATAACCTTGATGTTCTGGGGAACATGCTAACCAGTTGAGCTACCCAAGCCAGGGCTTGGTCAGATATATTTTGTTGCAGTGTTTTTATTCTTTCTTTGTATGTGTAGCTGCATCCATGGCAGCTTCATTTTTCTTAATTTGTTAACTCCCTTGAGGCCATTATTCTGTAAACATAGTGAAGTATCATAATCAATCAGGAATTAAAATACTTTTTTGTTGTAGATGATGAATTTAATAACGTAGAGAATGTTCCTGTATTTAAGGACTGCCAGAGTTTGTGTAGAGCATAAAGCATCTACCACACATCTTCAGACTATGTGGGCAAGAGCACACTTTAAGTCCTGAGGATGACCCCAGTGGTGGGGGTGGCTAGAGAGTAGGTTAGCTGAAGAGGGATTCATAAAATCATGGGATATAAGCCTTTCAGATTCATTAGTCAAAGTCTCTCATATTACAGAGGAATAAACAGAGGCCTAGGAGGTGATTTTCCTAATACAAGGGGAAGACCAGGGTTGAAATTCAAGGATTTGGGGCTTAATGATTGCAGTCTTCTTTTATTTCTTTATAGTCTCTCTCCATACACCACACTTTAGACTACTTTTGAAGTAGTAGCTTGTCTTTAATGCTTTCTTGCCTATGATCTCATTCTTTTTTTCCTCTTTCTTCTCCAAGTCTCTATGCTAAAACTCACCCCTCACATTTTTTCCGCTCTCAACTTGAACTTCTCTTGTATTAAAGGGGGAAGATTTTCAAAGTGTTTGATCTAAGCTGGCATAAACATGTTATGGGGTGAGAAAAGGCTAAGAGGAATTTTCCTTCTGTCAGTAAAATTTCTAGCAATTTTTTTTTTGGAGAGGTCTTCTCAGCTCCTTGGTAATAAAACTGTTCTAAAAATATTTTAAAAATAAATAAGTAGATCCTGTCTCCTCTGCTATCAGAAGGATTTATTATGCTTTTTGGATCATGGTTCTTTATTTTCTGATTAGAATAATGAGTGGAGAAGACAACTGGAGGAAGCTGAGCAAACTTATTTTACATTCTGGGCCTACATGTAGATTTGGAAGAAAAGGCCCAGATGACTGGAAGAGGACAGCAAGAGAGAGGTTATGAAATAATGAAACTAAGAAAGTTTGGAGAAATTTTGAGACTTGGTGAAAAGAATTTTTATAGCTTCTTAAAACTGGAGTGGAGATTCAGGAAAAGCAGGTAAAGGGAAAAGAGACTTTGAGAATTTTTTGAATGAGTCATTAGATACAATTTTTCCTTTTTGGGGGTGTGGGGGTCTCTCTAAGAGACTTTAGTATAGACATATCACTTTCCAAGTCTTTGAGGAGTTGGATTTTTGCTTCTTTGGGTAATCACCATGCTAACTATGATGAGTCTCAAAGTTGGAGCAGAGAAAACCCAGTTTCATTTAGAAAGTAACAAATATTTTTTCTGCCTTCCCTCATTTGCACAATGCTTAGCCCAATTATTCACAATCTGCATTAATAGGAAACATGACTGGGTGGCAGGCACCAAAAGTATGAGATGGGATGTAAATGTATTTTCTCTTCCTCATGATTTTCTTAATATTTTCTTTTCTTTATCTTTATTATAAGAATATAGTATATAATGCATATAATATACAAAATATGTGTTAATCAACTGTTTATATTACTGGTGAGGCTTCTAGTCAACAATAGGCTATTAGTAGTTACATTTGTGGGGACTTAAAAAGTTAGATGTGGATTTTTGACTGCACGGGGTTGGGGGCAGTGCCCCTAACCCTGACATTGTTCAAAGGTCAACTGTATGGACTTGTTGGCTGGCTAATGAGTCTAGACCCTGACACATGAAATTAAATTTCCCAATAGCACTTTAAAGTCATTACGGTCATTACTTGTTTCTCCAATGATCTGACTAGCTTATCTATGATATGAGTAAAGACAAGTTCTAAATACACTTATTATACATTTAATAAGTATTTGAAGCAGCACTGGGGATGTATAAAGAACACTTTTCACTCTTCTTGGCATCCTTTCTCCCCACTATAACTCTAACCCCTTATTATCTCTTGGTCTGGAGTGTGTCACTAATCTAGATGACTATTTGTTTCATTGAAGCCTCTTCTTTCCATCACAATACAAACAGAAGTGGCAGGATATTAGAGACAAAATGGATAGTGCTAAAAAATTACAGTTTAACTTCTCATTTATCAATGTAATTGAAAGTTACTAGTGGGGTGTGTGGTGCCAGTGTTTCTATCAGGGCATAAGTCATCTATTTATGCCGCATAATTCATCGTTCTGAGGTTCTAATGAGGACTGCTTAATTCAGGTTTTAATCAAACCTGACAGATTGTTGTTGGAGTTGGCAATGGGCTTGTTCATAGGTGCCATTTCCCTGCTAGTCCAGCATAACTTAGATTCATCTCCTTCTCTGCATAGGTGCCATTTCCCCGCTCGTTCAGTATAACTTAGATTCATCTCCTTCTCTGCATGTTTTTTTTTTTTTTTCAGGCTTTATTACTATAAGAACAGCAAACAGCAAAAACACTGCCTTCCCTGAACATCAAAATGCCAAATGTTTTTGGTCTTATTTTGGACTAGTCAGTGCCATTAGCAGCAGCTGTTTTTCATTTATTATTATTACTTTTTTAAATTTGAAATATTGAAGAAGAAAAACATGATTTTTTGTTCAAAACAGATCTATCTTGTTTTATATAATATGTGCATTCCTTGAGCAGGTTCACATTCCAGATCTTACTCTTATCAAATAATCCACTTAATTTGACAAGATCATTTCACTGATGACTGGCTGGGAGAATTCACCAGCTCAGATGCACTTAGAAGCCCCAGAGCCTGAAAGCTGACATCTCGTTTAAAAAACACACAGTATCTTTCCAGGAGAGGATACACAGTAGATGGGAGATTCGCAACTCAAAGAGAAATAATGGTTTAATGTATGGATTTTAATATTGTAAAAATGAAAGTCAGGGTCTGTAATCTTCAGCACTAACATGTGATAGGGGAAATATATTTAATCAGTTAGCTCCAAGCCCCAGAATGGGATTATGACTTTTAAAAAAAGCAAAGTATATTCTGCTCACTTAACTTTCTCCCTAAAAACTGCTTTATAATTATTTTCAGGCTTTCAGTTTTCAAACCCTTTTAACATCTATTTTCTTTTTCTTCACAATGACCTTTTGAAGTAGGTATTGCACATTACAACATCCCATTTTATAGATAAACAAAATCACAGGGGGGAATGTTTTTCGCCCAAAGCCATATGGTTGAAATTAATGGAGTTTGACCTGAAATTCAGGTATGTCAGCTCCAAGATTTTATCCATTCCAGTGCTGCACAGCAATTCACTGACACTAGGAGAGATCAGATTTTGACAGAATTCTTGCTGTACCTAATATGATATTCACCATGACCTGGGAAATAAGGTTCTTTTAGCCACCTGTAATTTTTTGGGAGGTTGTATACATAACATAAGCAAAGGTTTATTTGTAATTCTAAGCCAGTTTTTCTTTATCAAGCTTATCTTTCATTATATACCCTATCAAATAAAGACACTTTTGACCTATGGGGATAGTATAGTCCTAACCGTGGGTACCAAACACATTGCTCTAAAATCAGATGTTGTTACCTCCAAGTGTTTTGGCAGATCTCCAGCCTCATACTTTTATTCTACATCCTAGAAATAAATAGCTGGGAAGAGCCTAGGAGTGTATACAGAAACTGAGGACCAGTGAGGTTAAGTATTTTATTAAAGGGAAATTAACTAGTTACTGCTAGAGTCTCTTGCTCTTAGGTAATTTGAGTCAATAATCACTGCCTCTGTGGGTGCATTTAAAGGACTGTTACCAAAGTTCTATGCCAAGCAATACCGAGGGTGGTTTTATTCAGAATTGGGGCAGGATACTCTTCTGGATGGACTTGCTCCTTAAGCATTGGAGAAATAAGAATCAGAGCCAGCTGGGGATTAAGACAGGCTACAGCCTTATCTTCTGCTACTGGCATGTTCATTCCTATCTAACAGCATCACCTAGAAAAATTCTTGTTTTTTTTTTTTTTCTTTTTAAGGGAAAGTTGTCTTCATTTTTATCAAGGTAACAGGTAGGATCTTAATAACTTGGCTTCTAGCCTATCAATGCTGGACACAGGAGAAAATCCATAGTTCATGAAGTGGAGTCGAATAGCACATGGAGGAGGTAGGCTGGGCACACTAAGGGTAGAGGGGCTCAAAGTTTGAAGCAAAGTCCCCAATAACTGATTGATTTTTCCTGATAATATCTGTCTTTGTAATGACTGGAAATGTTGAAATAGGGAGCGGTGGGATTGTGAAGTGTTCAAATAGAGAAGGTATTTAAAACTGTGTCAAGGGAGTTTAGCATATGATCTTATCTTGTTTGTTTCAAATCCTGTGAAATTACAAATTGATTTCTTAACCCATACATGTTTTGGAAATCATGAAAGAAGCACCATTATAAAGGAACATATTTTGAAAAATAATTAGAAGGTTAAAAGCAGATGGGATCTGATTTGCAGAAAAACCAGAGTGGAAATAAGTTAACCTCAAACTGGCCCAGAAAATAATTTCCAAAAAAGAGATTTTGGAGAAATTCAAGCTCAGAGTTAAGTGTACAGGTCAGAAATGGGCACTAATGGTATAATTAGGTTAATTAATTGAAGTGTACCTTATGTAACATTCTTTCCCTAAATTCTCCTTGTCTGTCCTATCCTCTTCCCAGTCTTTTATGGGGCATCTAGCTTTAGAATTTGCTTCAGAATGACAAAGAACAGACTGACTGGTGGTTACCAGAGGGTGGGGGGTTGGGGATCAGGTGAAAACATGAAGGGACTGAGAAGTACAGATTGGTAGCTACAAGATTGTCATGGGGATGTAAAGTACAGCACAAGGAATACAGTCAGTAATATTGTAATAACAATGTATAGTACCAGGTGGGCACTGGAAATACTGGGGGATCAGTTTGTAAAGCATATGGTTGTCTAACCACAATGCATTGCACTTGAAACTAAAACAAAATAATATTGTATGTAAACTAATTGAAAAAAAAATGTGGGAACCAGAATGAAAAAAGAAAGAAATCATCACATTAGATTAACAAGGCTAATCAAGGAATAATTTGTTCACTTTGAATAGATCTTTGCTAAAAGGAATTTCATGGTAGACAAAGATTATTTATCACTTACTACCTGTTTAGAAATAACTATGTTAGCTTAGCTCAATTTTGTGATACATTTATTTTACATATTCTCATATTCTGTCTTCCATGCAACATTATATGTTAATTTTATAGCTCTCATGAGACAGATTTGTATCTTCTAAAACATGAAAACAAAAATAATTTACTCCAGGATGAGGTGCTGAAACTGTCCACCAACTAATAGGCTCTGCATGTAGATGTAGTTCTTATATCAGATACTGAGGATGGACAGAGAAACATGTTAGTCTTTGAGGTAACGGGACTTCTATAATAATTGGAAAAAGAAAAGGTAATGCCTTTAAGAAGTAAAATATATCAATTTTTTCACTTTCTCAGAACTTTTTTTTTTTTTTTTACTTTGGAAAACCTGGGAGTACTTAGCTTGCCTGTTTCCATCCAATCATGCACAATAAGGGGGCTTATCTATCATTCATTCATCCATTTACACAGAACCTATAGGGAGCACCCCTTTCTCCCATGGAACACAGGGAAAGAAATGCCAGAACCATAAAAAAACCCTCAACTTGGGTCTTTACATGAAATAATCTAAGTTTTCATATATAAACAGGAACAGAAAATGAGGAATCTTCAAATATTTGAGATAATCAAAAGTACAGAACGATCCATATGACTAAAGAGGACCAATTTAAGGAGAAACAGATAATGTTGGAAAGAGATTATAACCTCACACAAGCTTTATTAGTATTTGTAGAGATTGGGGATGATTTTAAATTCATAAATGAGACCAAAAACTATGAAAAAAAGAGTAATGGAATGACAGAAGTGATTTATAGTAAACAAAAAATATACTGCAAAAGAATCAAAGGAAAGGCTAAAACATTTGAATAGCTATCATTGAAGATTATTAATCTGAAAATTAAATTTGAAGTTTAAGGTGAAACCAGAAAGAACAAAGGCAGGAAATAATCAAAGAAGTAGAAAAAAATTTCCTTGAGTTGTAGAAAGACTCAAATGTCTAATTTGTGAAAACTCACCATATACTAAGCTGGAAAACAAATAAACAAACATCTAGACAAATCCTGGTAAACTTCTGAACTCTAAAGACAAACATTCTAAAAGGTTAAAGGAAGGACAACAAAAAGTTACTTATTCAGTAGATACTCTTGGTTGCTTGTAACCCATTTCATGACTTTTTTTCCCTCAAAAAATTCTGCTTTATCTGGTGACCATTAGGCTTTGCACCTCTTCAGGAAAGGTTGACCTCTTTCCAAAAAGGAGAACTATGTTGCATTACTTCCCTTGAAAGGAGTGGCTTGGGCATGGAAATGTAATTCAGTCCAGTTCATGGGACACAAAGGGAAGTCTGTCTCGAGAAGAAAGGTTTGCATTCTTGGTTAAAGAGAGAAAAAAATAAATACAGACATTCCTTTGCTGCAAGATGTTGTCAATGGTGCATTGGCATTGTGGCAGCCCTGTCTTGGCCATAAGAACATTCGTTCAATACTCTTAAGGTAGCATTAAAAAAAAATGTAGTTGGGTCCTGTCAACATTGTGAATTAATTCACACTGGTGCTATCTTGCCAGTAGTCTAGGCTTTATGGTAAGAAAATAGGTCTCTCTCTCTCTCTCTCTCTCTCTCTCTCTCTCTCTCTCTCTCTCTCTCTCTCTCTCTCTTTGTACTATTTGAAATAAGTATTCTGTAACTTGCAACAGTAGCAGAGTACACCAGCAAAAGATAAAAGAATATGGGTGGCATTGCAATTCCGGTTTACAATCCTAGCTACTATAAGACATTGAAAAATAACTTCAAAGAGATAAGTGGTCTTTTAACATAATTCTTTATCTAGTCAAACTATACCAAGTATGAGAATAAACATTCTTTTTCCAGAGGCAAGAGTTCAAAATGTTCAATCCTCAAACATGTACTATGGAATAAAAAGATGTTTGGAGACATGATCCTACAACATGAAAAAGAAATGAAAATAAGAAAAAGGCATGCAATACAAAAACAAAAACAAAAGCAAAGTGCAGTATAAATTAAGTATCACCCAGAACAAGTGAAGCAGCTTAGAAATAAAATGGAAAAAGAAACCCCAAAACTCCTATGTTATATATTATCATCTCAAAGATTTACTTAAAAAATATTTTATTCATTCATGTTTAGAGAGAGGGGACAGGAGGGAGAAAGAAAGGGAGAGAAACATCAATGAGTGAGAAAAACATTGATTGTTTGCCTCTTGCATACACCTCAACCAGGAACCATATTCAAAATAAATTTTAAAATGGGTTTATTTAAATGGAGTAAAGGAAATGCTAAAGTATATTGTTACAAACTAAAAAATAACAAGGATAGAGACTTCCAGCCAAGATGGAAGCCCAGACAGACACTCTGGGTGTCCCTCCACAACTAAGAAGGAATACAAGTACCTTGAAAGTAGAGACAACCAGAAGTTCCAGAAAATCAAGCTGCAGGGAAGTCCAACAGAGATATAAAGAAGTACTCATCCAGAGAGTGCCACAATATGGTAAAACAGGTTGCTCTGTACTGATGAATAGCTAAGGCTCTGCTCCTTAAAACATAACAGGAGCGACAGCTCTATCTAAGACACAGAGGCAAACAAACACAGGAGCCTGTCAAGATGAGGAGACAGAGAGGTATGGCCCAAAAGGGGGAAAGAATCAAGGTTCCAGTGAAGAACTAAGCTATGAGGAGATAGCCAACCTGACAAAAGCAGAATTCAAAACATTGGTGATAAAGATGCTCACAGGCTTGACAGAAATGTTTGGGTACAGCAAATGTATAAAGGAAGAAGTGAAGGGTATACTAAATGAAACAAAAGAAAATCCACACAAAACCAATGGTGAAGGGAAGGAAACTGGGGTTCAGATCAATGATTTGGAATATAAGGAAGAAAAAAACAGTCAGCCAGTACAGAATGAAGAAACAAAAATTGAAAAAAAATGAGGGGAGCCTTAAGAACCTCCGGGACAACTTTAAATATGCCAACAACCGAATCATAGGGGTGCCAGAAGGAGAAGAGGAAGAGCAAGAAATTGAAAGCTTATGTGAAAAAAATAATGAAGGAAAACTTTCCAAATTTGGTGAAGGAAATAGACATGCAAGTCCAGGAAGCACAGAGAGTCCCAAACAAGTTAGACCCAAAAAGGACCACACCAAGACACATCATCATTAAAATACCAAAGGTTTAAGATAAAGAGAGAATCTTAAAAGCAGCAAGAGAAATGCAGAGAGTTACCTACAAAGGGGTGCCTATAAGACTATCAGCTCATTTATCTAAAGAAATTTTGCAGGCAAGAAGGGATTGGCAAGAAGTATTCAATGTGATGAAAAGCAAAGACCTACAACCAAGATTACTCTATCCAGCAAAGCTATCATTTAGACTGGAAGGGTAGATGAAGTGCTTCCCAGACAAGGTAAAGCTAAAGGAGTTCATCATCACCAAGCCATTATTATGTGAAAGGTCAAAGGGACTTATTTAAGAAAAAGAAGATCAAAACTATCAATACTAAAATGACAACAAACTCACAACTAACAACTGAATCTAAAAAATAACAATAAAACCCAACTAAGCAAACCAGAATAGGAACAAAATCATAGGTATGGGAATCATTTGGAGGGTTATCAACTGTGAGGGGGAAGGGCAAGAAATGGGGAAATGGTGCAGGGATTAAGAAGCATAATTGCTTGGTACAAAATAGACAGGAGGAAGTTAAGAATAATATAGGAAAGGGTGAAGCCAAAGAACTTATATACACGACCCATGGACATGAACTAAGAGGGGTAGGACTAGGGAAGCAGGGTACTGGGCAGAGGGGAGCAAAGGGGGAAAAAATTGGGTCTACTGTAACAACATAATCAGTAAAATATACTTTAAAAAATGGGGAAAATATAACCAAGATAACCTCTTCTTGGCATGTCTCTTGCAGAGAGCCTCTGTTTCCCCCACTCCAGAGAATCAACTCCAATTTCCTCCCAGGGTGGAGAAAAGATACCCAGGTGGATGGATGGTAGAGTGGGGAGTGTGTGTTGAGGGGTGGGGTGGGGAGGAGTATACCTGCTTCTTAAACAGCCTTTCATTCTATTACCACCAATTTTTGAAGCTTTGTGGGCTTTCAGATATAAATCCTGTTGCTTCTTTGCTCTCCCCAATGCCGGCCTAGCTCGGAACTTTCACAGGTCTCTTAGTCTGTTACCACTCGTTCATTTACTTTGTGCTTCCAAAAGTCTGTTGTTATTGTCTCCTTTTTTGCTGTTTTTGCCCCTCGGGGTTTATGCCATAACATAAAACAAAACAAAAAACAAACAAACAAAAAAAACAAGGATGGAATCATGTGTAAAAACTAATACAAATTTCTGAGAAAATTCATAATCTTATGAACTATGTCTTCAATTTAAAAGAACAAAAACTAGCCATATAAACCTATATCTTATCAAAAAGGAGAAAAGAGGAAATGAAGCTTGAAGAAAGATAAAGAAGAGATCAATAAACTAGAGAAATGAAAGCATGAATAAACAACATTAAGTATAAGAAATAAGGTACAGATATATAGATGGAGATTTAAAAGTTATAGCATTGTATAATTTTATACCAGTAAATTTGGAAATTAAATCATAAAATTAAAAATACAGATGTTTTTGAAGATATATCCTAAATCAAGGAGAGGCAGAAAAAGAAACTGAATAGTAGTGAAAAATATAACCTTTTAAAGGCACCTGGCCCAAAGATTTTACAATGATTTTACCACATTTAAATACATTCTTTAAATTATTCCTGAGAATTTTACTTTTTGTGACAACATGGGTGGACCTGGAGAGCATTATGCAAAGTGAAATAAGCTAGAGAAAGACAAATACCACATGATTTCATTCATGTGGAATCTAATGAACAAATTAAACTAATACACAAACTAGTGACAGACTCAAAGACAGAGAGCAGGCTGACAGCTGTGGTGGGGATGGAGTGGCTGGGTTGGGACAGTGGAGAGATTGAGCAAATAAAAAGGAAAAAGAGGGAAAAAAACCTCATGAACACCAACAACAGAGGGATGATTTCCAGGGACCCTGGGAAGGGGCTAAATGATGATGGAAGGAGACTTGACTTAGGGTAGTGAATACACAATACAGTGTACAGATGATGTGTTGTGGAATTGTGCACCTGAAAACTATAAAACATTTTTAACTGGTGTCCCTCCCAATACATTTGTTAAAATAAAAATAAAATATTCCTGGGCATTAAAATAGATGGAAAACTTTTATATTATTCAGGATGATGCAGTAATAAGAATTCCAGCAATATCAGGGGCTTAGCATGGAAAAGTTTACATATCAAATTAAATATGATGAGGGCCCAGGTGAGGCTTTCAGGCAGCTCTTCTCAATGTGGTGAATTAGTCATCAGAGTTGATAGGAGTGCACATACACAAAGTAAAAGCAAAGTGCAATAAACGAAAAGAAAGAAAAATTTAGATTAATCTCTCTTATTAACAGATGTAACTTCTGTAAGCAAAATCTTGATTGATCAAATTCAGCTTTGCAACAAAGAGTTTATCTGAGGAATGAAATAATTTTTAATTATCAGACAATCTAATGAACTACTTAATGTATCAAAAATAAAGTGACTGAGCCCTGGCTACTGTGGCTCAGTGGATTGAGCATGGGCTTATGAGCCAAGTGTAGCTGGTTTGATTCCCAGTCAGGGCACATGATTCGGTTGCACGTCAGGTCCCCAGTTGGGGGTGCAAGTGAGAGGCAACCACTCAGTGAAAAAAAAAAGAAGAGACTGATAAGAATGTTTATTAAGCTATGAATACGGAAACATCCCTTAGCTTATAACAGATTTAAAGGAGATCTTAAAGCTGTAGAAAATGAAGCTCTCATAATCAAAAACATTGAAAATGTTAGAAATACTATAACTAAAGTATAAAATGACAAAAGGAGGTACAATTTCAGTGTTACTGTAGATAGTGTATAGATAGTTCTATTCTATGAAATACATCTTGAAAACAAAATGAAATCTAGATATTGGAGAGTAAAAAATATCTCACTCTTTGGAAACAATAGGAATAACCATCTGGAAAACACCAAAGAGACAACTATATATTGGAATAAATAAGAAAGAGGAGTCACAAGATGGCAGGGTTGTGGGGGTGTAGGAGGATTTTCCTTGCCCTTCTTCCCAGAACCGAACTGGAAATTCAGCTAAATAGAACAGTCACCTGGAATTACCAACCAAAGACTACCCAAAGAGACTTTTAATCAAGGATGGGCCAAAACCATCTAGGGACTGGTGAGAAGGGCTGGGCCAAAAGCCATAGAAGAAAGGCTTTACAGATGTGACCATGTAAAACTGGTGACCAAGAAACCCCCACCTATATCTAATATAAAAAATGTATAAACAAAGTTAAAAGCCAATTGAAAAATCTAGGCAAATTTTTGTAAATGTGTAGCAAACAATTAATAAACATACTACAAAATGATACCTTTAAATCAAAATGAAAGATAACCAGTAAAAAAATTGGAAAATGATATAAGCAGCAAATCACACAATAATAAATACAAATGGCCCCAAGTAATTTTTAAGAGTTTCAATCTAATGAGTAATGATATCATATTTTTTAAACCATCTAATGACAAAATATAACATGTGGAATTAGCAAGAGTGTTGGAAAATAGACATTTTCATTCTTTCTAGATGTTAATTGGAACTACTTTTTGATAGGCAGATTGACAGAATCAAAATTTCAAAAGCACATATGCTGTAACTAAATGACTTCACTCCTAATAGATATACATAGAATTATTTGTTGCAGTTATATTAGTGATCATGGAATATTTAAAACAATTCAAATGTATATGAACAGAGAATGGTTCAATAATTATAACCCAACTACACTAGAGAGGAATGTGCAACAGTCAAAACCATTTTTTGTACTGAAATGAAATGATCTCCAAGTAATTTACATATTTTTAAGAAATAGAGGGAAGCAGAATAACATGTATGATATTCAGTTCATGTTAAAATCTGCTTATATTAATGTTAGCCTATGTAATTGTGTTTGTATCATCTTTATCTATTTCCCATGTCTTTATCACATATGTGAAAGCATAGAAAACTTCTGGGTGGAGCACACCAATGTCTAAACAGTGTGATACATAAAGTAAGTGTTCAATAATTAAATGTTGAATGAATCTGAGAAAAAAGAAATTTTAAAATTGCCCGTAGTCCACCATAAAGGTAACTATGGTTAATATACTTTTACATGCACATGGTAATAAAAACCATCTAACAGTGGGACAATATCAAATTCAGAAAAATGTCTTGTTCAAACCCATCCTTTTTCCAGTATTGTTTTATCTAAATTAAATCACTAAAAATTCACTTATACATCAATGGTCTATTGATGATGCATTTTTATCATTTTTTACTATTGTAAACAAGGCTTTGATGACGATTTTAAATTGGAATTCTGACTATTATTAGAGTATGCATAAAGTTATTTGTAGTAGGTTAATTAGTATCACATGACATAAACATTTAATATTGCCAGTTATTGCCAAACTGCTTTCTTAAAAGACTCTCCAATGGTAGATGAGAACGCTGAGTCATCAGTATCATCTGTGGAATCTTCAAGGTTTTCTAAGTTAATGTAATTTGTTGGTATTTTAATTGGGATTGTACAAAATATATTGAGTAAATTATGGAGAACTCTTACTTTACAATACTGAGCATCTCTACTCAAGAATACAATGTATCTTGTTTTAATTGTCTTCCTCATTTCTTCCAGTTATTTTTTATAGTAGTTTTCTGTGGGACCAACATATTTTTTAAATATATTCCCATCTGCTTACTGATACTATAAAGGACTCTTCCTTTTCATGTGTTTTTGAACAAATTCTTTGCATGTCAGCTGTTATTGATTTTTATATATTGTTTTTGGCTAATTGCTTTACTAAGTTCTTTTATTTCCAATATTGTTGTTGATTCTCTGTTTTCTATGTATATAAACTATCACTATTAAACAATGATCATTTTCCCTTTTTATTCCAATTTTTAAAAATCTCACTTTCTTTCCTCATTTAATTTGCTAGGACTTTGAGAACAAGGTTAAATAATACTTAAAATAGTGTGCTTTCTTGCCTTGACTTTAACTTTTATTCCATACATATCACTTGATGCAACACAAAAGCCATGCAAAGTTAAAAAATATTTATAACTGATTAAAATATTTTTAAAATTTTGTCTTCAAAATTATATCTTTGACTGAAATAAATAGAAATAGCTTTTGTGTTTTCCAACCAAGCATTGCAACACTTAGCATTCTGAAACTTATGCCAGTCTTTGCCTTTTTTGTTACCTGAAAACTCTAATACTGTAATAATTAGTATAGGAACAATTCAAAAAGTGATCACTGGGAGCAGATATAATTAACGCAGAGTATATTGTGAACATTCAAGCTGTCGGCATAAGTTCTACAGGTAGTAGTTACTGCCATGGTTGAGAGGTGGCCATTATGTGATGGTCATTAATAAAAGATGAGTAAAAGGGTAGAAAAATGGAGAGCACTTAACTCTGGGGTTCATGTGTTCTATAAAATAGCTACCCAGGTTTGTTTTGATATTTTGGTTGCTAAAATCAGAGCCATTACTAAACCTGTCTCTTGGAGAGAAAATGGTCTAAAAAGTACAATTTCATCATGGAGAAAAACATTAAAATGTTGTGGATTGGAAAGTTGATTTGGTTTATTACTTTGACTATCAAACATAAGTTTAAGAAATATTTTACTTGAGGGTAAAGACACCATATTGCTCTTATACTTAGTTCATTCCAAGTGGCACTCAGCATTCTAAAAGACTCCAGCACTTTTTATCCTTCTTCCATTCTATTCCTGACCATTTTATTTTGGCCGCAATATAAGGGAAAATATAGGAAAAAGGTGAGTTGGAGTGTTTTAGAGATAGTGGTTATATATTCCTCAACAGAATTTTATAATTACTGAAAGGTAATAAGATACAATGTTTATATTTCAACTTATATTTTTGCAGGATTATTTTTAAGAATTAAGTACTGTTTTGATTTTGTGTTTTAGGATAAAGTCACAAACCAGTCTTAGGATAGACTTAAATGAAGCCTACAAACTACATTCTGCCATAAGCAGATTATTATTCCTCTAAGTTATTTCAGAACTATATGTGTGCAGAAAAATAATTAGTAATAATTATAATAAATAAATATTTTTTAACTAATTTATCTTTCCACATATCTCTTAATTGTTCAAAATTGTTTTTTTGAATTCAAATCTTGTTACAATTTATTACCTAGGGCTTCCATTCAAGACTTTTCTAGATATTGCCCCAAATCTATGTTTTGGGAGGATTAAGAATAAAAGAATAAAAGTGCTATCAAAATTCTTTACTGTGAATTTCATGCCTGTCCACAAAGGAGTCCTATCCATTATCATTCAGAACTCACTAAATCCTTTGACACTACTTGGGATCCTAATGGTGATTCCACTGAGACCTCTCCTGCTCTCAAGGCTGTCTCAACAGCTCTGTGAGTACTGGTCATCAAGCTACATTTTCGTGGCTCCTCTATCTTTGGTCAGACACAGGCATGGTGATCACTCTGTTGGTGCTGACTTCTTTAGAGACCATAATGTACCGAAGCCACCTTGCTTTCCATGCAGAGGCCAGGATAATGCTCTTTTTCCTACTATTCGCTTTTATTTAAACTTTGTTACTGACACCAAGCAGAGCTCAGTGTTCCCTGTATTAGTTTCCTATAGCTGCCCCCCAAACCTTAGCACCTTTATAACAGCACACATTTATTATCCTAAAGCTTCAGAAAATTACAAGTTGATGCAGACATTACTGGGCTTAAGATGTTGTCAGGGCCAGGTTTTACTTGAGACTTTAGGGAATAATATGTTTCCTTGCACTTCCTGGCTTCTAGCAGTCATCCATATTCCTTGACATGTGACCCCTGCCTCCATCTCCAAAGCAAGTGAAACTGCAACTCTAAACACACTTTCATAGTCTCATCTCCCCATGACTACAACAAGAAAATGTTCTTTACTTTTAAGGACCTGTATAATTAGATTTGGCTCACCTGGGTTATCCCTGATAACCTACCCATCTCATAATCCTCAATCTTAATTATATACGTTAAGTTCTTTTTGCCATATTTACAGATTCCAAAGACTAGGACAGGGACCGTATTTTCCAACAGCACATAGTTTCAGTATAAAAAGTTACTTTAATTGTGATAATGAAGTCTCAGTCCTTGAAGAATTTAGGCATTCATCCAGTCATTATACCTTAGGATATATTCTGTGAGACATACTCTGCTCTATCAATTCTCCTTGAATATAGTTCTGGTCTTTGCCTGTTTGAACTAAGATCCGGGGCCTGCCTTATTATGTTTTCTATCTTGTCTACACTTGTTATATGTTTTCAGGCTTCTAGGTATATGCAGCTATGGCATGCATTGGTGGAATACTAAAGGTTCTTTTGCCTCACATAGCAGTTTCTGGAAGTGGCTGTGTCTTTAGGGTTAGCAAGTTCTTCTGAACCACTCTCCCTTTGTAGACACAACTTCTATCAGGCAAGCCCTGATAAGGTTCTAGCTTCCTCCCAAGCTCCTAATTTTGGTAGTCATACAGTTGGATACTCAGCTTGCTTCCATATTTGGTGATTGTATATAATGCTGCAATGAACATAGGGGTGCTTATGTTCTTTCAAATTAGTGTTTTGGGTTTTTTTGAATATATTCCCAGAAGTGGGATCACTGGGTCAAAAGGCAGATCCATTTTAAATTTTTTGAGGTATCTCCATATTGCTTAACACAATGGCTACACCAATCTACATTCCCACCAACAGTGCAAAAGTGTTCCCTTTCCCCACATCCTTGTAAACAGTTGTTTGTTGATTTATTGATGATAGCCATTCTGACAGGTGTGAAATGATATCTCATTGCAGTTTAATTTGCATTTCTATGATAATTAGTGATGCTGAGCAACTTTTCATATGTTTGTTGGCTGTTGTAAGTCCTCTTTAGATAAGCATCTATTCAGATCCTTTGCCCATTTTTTAAAAGTATATTTTATTGATTATGTTGTTACAGTAGTCCCAATGTTTTTCTCCTTTGTTCCCCTCCGCCCAATACTTCCCTTCCCCCAGCAATCCCACCCCCTCCCCCCTTAGTTCATGTCCATGGGTCGTGCATATAAGTTCTTTGGCTTCACCCTTTCCTATGTTATTCTTAACTTCCCCCTGTCTATTTTGTACCAACCAATTATGCTTCTTTTTATTTTATATTATTTTATTTTATTTTTATTTCTATATTTTAAGGTTTTAATTTAATTTTATTGTTGTTCTATTACAGTTGCCCCATTTATCCCCATTGCTCCCCCCAACCCAGCCCACCCTTCTCCCACATTGTCATTCCCCACCCCATTGTCCATGTCCATGGGTTATTTGTACTAGTTCCTTTACTAGACCCTTCCCTATTTACCCCTTCTCTCAGCACCCCCATAACTGTTTTTCTGTTCCTTGTTCAATTTTGTTCATTTGTTTGTGTTGTTCATTAGTCTTCTGTATCAGGTGATATCATATGGTATTTTTCTTTCATTGCCTGGCTTATTTTGCTATGCACAATTCTCTCTAGTTCCATCCATGTTGTTGCAAATGGTAGGAATTCCTTCTTTCTTTCTGCTGCATAGTATGTCATTATGTAAATGTACCACACTTTTTTAATCCACTCATCTACCGATGGGCACTTACGCTGTTTCCAGGACTTACCTATTGTAAACAGTGCCGCTATGAACATAGGGGTGCATAGGTTCTTTTGAATTGAGGTTTCAGAATTCTTCAGGTATAGTCCTAGCAGTGAAATTGCTGGTTCAAAAGGCAGTTGCATTATTAGATTTTTGAGGTAATTCCACACTGTTTTCCATAGTGGCTGTACCAGTCTGCGTTCCCATCAACGGTGCACCAGGGTTCCTGTTTCTCCACATCCTCGCTAGCACTTGTTGTTTGTTGTTTTGTTGATGATGGCCATTCTGACTGGTGTAAAGTGATATCTCATTGTGGTTTTTATTTGCATCTCTCTGATCGCTAGTGAAGTTGAGCATTCTTTCATATGTCTATGGACCCTCTGTATATCCTCCTTGGAGAAGTGTTTGTTCAGGTCCTCTGCCCACTTTTTAATTGGGTTGTCTGTCTTCTTGGTGTTGAGATGTGTAAGTTCTTTATATATTTTAGAGATCAATCCCTTGTGTGAGGTATCATTGGCAAATATATTTTCCCATGTGGTTGGTTCCCTCTTTATCTTGCTGAGCAAAAACTTTTTAGTTAGATGTAGTCCCATTTGTTTATTCTTTCCTTTATTTCCCTTGCTTTAGAAGATGTATTGGTGAAAATATTGCTATGTGGGACATCTGAAATTTTCCTGCCTATGTTTTTCTCTAGGACTTTTATGGTGTCACGGCTTACATTTATGTCTTTGATTCACCTTGAGTTTATTCTGGTGTGTGGTGTAAGTTGGTGGTCTAGTTTCATTTTTTTGCACCTCCCTGTCAAGTTCTCCCAGCACCATTTGTTGAAGAGGCTCTTCTCACTCCATTTTACATTCCTTCCCTTTTTGTCAAATATTAGTTGACCATATAGACCTTGGTTTATTTCAGGGCTCTCTATTCTGTTTTGTTGATCTATATGTCTCTTCTTATGCCAGTACCAGGCTGTCTTGATCACAGTGGCTTTGTAGTAGAATTTGATGTCAGGTATTGTGATTCCTCCTACTGTGTAATTCTGTCTCAAGATTGCTGTGGCTATTCGAGGTCTTTTTTGGTTTCATATAAACTTTTGAAGTATTTTTTCTGGGTCTGTGAAATATGTTACTGGTATTTTAATAGGGATTGCATTGAATCTATAAATTGCTTTGGGTAGTATGGACATTTTAATGATGTTAATTCTTCCCATCCATGAACATGGTATTTGCTTCCATTTATTTGCATCTTCCTTAATTTCTTTCTTCAGAGATATGTAGTTTTCTGAGTACAAGTCTTTTATCTCTTTGGTTAAGTTTATTCCTAGGTACTTTATTTTTCTAGTTACTATAGTAAATGGGATTTTTAAAAAATTTCTATCTCTGACATTTTATTGTTGGTGTACAGGAATGCCTTCAATTTCTTAATATTGACTCTGTACCCTGCTATTTTGCCAAATTCACTTATTATGACAAATAGTTTATTAGTGAAGTCTATGGGGTATTCTATGTACACTATCATGTCATCTGCAAACAATGAGTTTTACTTCCTCTTTTACAAATTGGATGCCTTTTATTCCTCTTTCTTGTCTGATTGCTGTGGCTAGAACTTCCAAGACTATGTTGAATAGGAGTGGAGAGAGGGGACAACCTTGTCTTGTTTCTGATCTGAGGGGGAATGCTTTCAGTTTTTGTCCATTGAGTATGATGTTGCTTTCAAGTTCTCATATAAACCCTTTATTATGTTGAGGTAACTCCCTGTATTCCCATTTTGCTGAGAGTTTTCATCATAAATGGGTGTTGTACTTTATCAAATGCTTTTTCTGCATCTATTGATATGATCATGTGGTTCTTATCTTTCAGTTTGTTCATGTGGTGTATTACATTTATTGATTTGCAAATATCGAACCATCCTTGCATCCCTGGAATAAATCCCACCTGATTGTGGTGTATGATCTTTTTAATGTGTTTCTGGATCCTGTTTGCCAAAATTTTGTTGAGGATTTTAGCATCTATGTTCCTCAGTGATATCGGCCTGTAGTTTTCTTTCTTTGTTGTGTCATGACTTGGTTTTGGAATTAGAGTAATAATGGCGTCATAGAACGAGTTTGGGATTTTCCCCTCTTCCTGGATTTTTTGGAAAAGTTTGAGAAGAATAGTTACCTCTTCCCTAATGTTTTGTAGTATTCACCTGTGAAGTCATCCAGTCCAGGGCTTTTGTGTGCTGGGACTTTTTAATTACTGCTTCAATTTCAGTCTTTGTTATCAGTCTGTTCAGGCTTTCTACTTCTTGATTTAGTTTTGGAAGTTTATATCTTTCTAGAAATTTGTCCATTTATCTAGGTTTTCAAATTTCTTGCCGTACAGTTGTTTGTAGTAATTTCTTACAATCCTTTGTATTTCTTTGATATCAATCATGATTTCTCCTCTTTCATATCTGATTTTGTTTATTTGGGTATTCTCTCTCTTTTTCTTGATGAGCCTCACTAAAAGCTTGTCGATTTTGTTTATTTTTTTTAAAGAACCAGCTCCTGCTTTTGTTGATCTTTTGAATTGTTTGTTTAGTTTCTATGTCATTTAAGTCTGCTCTGATCTTGATGATTTCCTTTCTTCAATTCACCCTCTGCTTTGTTTGTTGTTATTCTAGTTCTTGTAGCTATAGGGTTAGATTTTTTATTTGAGATTCTTCTATCCTTTTCAGGTAGGCCTGTATTGCTATCAACTTCCCTCTCAGGACTGCTTTTACTGTGTCCCACAGGTTTTGGGTTGTTGTGTGTCCATTATCATTAGTTTCCATAAACTTCTTGATTTATTCCTTGATGTCATTGTTAACCCATTCATTATTTAATAGCATGTTATTCATTCTCCATGAGTTTGAATGTCTTTGAGTGTTTTCCTTGAGGTTGATTTCTAGTTTCAAGAGATTGTGGTCTGAGAAGATGCTTGATATAATTTCAATTTTCTTGATTTTTTTGAGGCTTGTTTTGTGTCCTATCATGTGGTCTATCTTTGAAATTGTCCCATGTGCATTTGAAAAGAATGTATATTTTGCTTCTTTGGAGTGGAAAGTTCTATTTATGTCAATTAAGTCCACTTGGTTTAGTGTGTTGTTCAATGCTTAAATATCCTTGGTGTTTCTTTGCTTTGAAGATCTGTCCATTGTTGATAATGGGGTGTTAAAGTCCCCTATTATGAGTGTTGCTGTTGATTTCATTCTTGCAGTCTTCTAGTATTTTCCTTATATATTTGGATGCTCCTATGTTGAGTGCATATGTTTTCCAGGGTTATATCTTCTTGATGGATTGTTCCCTTAAGTATTATGAAATGTCATTTGTCTCTTTTTATTGCCTTTGCTGTGAAATCCGTTTTATCTGATATAAGTATTGCTACCCCAGCTTTTTTTCATGTCCATTTGCTTGAAATACTTTTTTCCATCCCTTCACTTTCAGTCTTTGTAGATCGTTTGTTTTAAGGTGGATCTGTTGTAGACAGCATATATGTGGATCGTGCTTTCTAATCCATTCAGCTATCCTATATCTTTTGATTGGAGCATTTAATCCATTTACATTTAAGGTTATTATTGACATGTATTTATTTATTTCCCTTCACATCTGTGTTCCTCTCCCACTCTCTTTTTCTTCTCTTTCTTAAGCATTTTCTTTAGCATGTCTTGCAATACTGGTTTGGTGGAGATGTATTCTTTTAGTTTTCCTTTGTCTGGAAAACTTTTTATTTCACCTTCCATTTTGAAGGAGAGCCTTTATGGATAGAGTAGTCTTGATTGTAGGCCTTTGTTTTTCATTGCTTGGATTATTTTTTGCCATTCCTTTCTGGCTTGTAGTGTTTTTGTTGAGAAATCAGTTGATAGCCTTATTGGAGCTCCCTTGAATGTTATTTGCTGTTTTTCTCTTGCTGCTTTTAGGATTCTTTCTTTGTCTTTAAATATTGCCATTTTAATTATGATGTACCTTGGGGCAGGCCTTTTGGGTTCACCTTCACTGCAGTCCTCTGTGCTTTCTGGACTTGCATGACTTTTTCTCTCATGAAGTTAGGAAAATTTTCTGTTATTACTTTTTCAACCAGGTTTTCGATCCCTTTCTCCTCTTCTTCTCCTTTTTGTATCCCTATAATTCTTATGTTATTTCATCTCATGTTGTCCTGCAGTTCTCTTAAACCCTCTTCATTCTTTTAAAATCTTTTTTCATTTTGTTGTATTGTCTGGTGATTTTTTTCTACATTGTCCTCTAACTTACTGATTCGATCCACTGCTTTATTTAGCCTGCTTTTGATTGATTCTACTGTGTTCTTCAGTTCAGATATTGTATTCTTCATCTCTTCCTGGTTCTTATTGATACTTTCTATGTTCTTTTTATGCTGGTGTAGTTCTCCTTAAGTTTCTTGTAGCTTCCTTGGAGTTTTTCATAGTTTCCCTGGAGTTGTTTGTAGTTCTACTGGAGTTTGTTAATAGTTTTCTCTGAGTTTTTCAAGTTCATTGAGCTTCTTTATAACCATTCTTTTGAATTCCATGTCCAATAGATTGCTTGCTTCTGTTTCATCTAGCTCTCTTTCTGGGGATTCCTCTTTTCCTTTCACTGGGAGGTTGTTCTGTGTCTCCCCATGTTGTATGCTTCTTGGTTTTTGGATCTGTCTCCCTCGATTTCCCACTTTCATGGTATGGGATTCTGTATAGAAGACCTGAGGGACCCAGTGGTGCAGTCTCTTTCATCTCTTGAGTTTGATGCTTTTGGGATGCCCTTTATATTGTTTGTTTAAGCTGTCCCTTTTATTTTTCAGTTACTCTTTGGTGGAACCTTGCCTCCAGCTAGTTGATTGAGAGTAACTTTGTCCACCTTGTCTTGAGTTCTTTGGCGGAGATGCTGTTAAAACATAAACACATAACCTAGGTAAGAAACCCACACCCTCACAAATATCCCCCACCCAAAATGAAAGTGTCAGTAGCAAATGAGCCAGTATTAATATAGGTGTAAAGAAGTTTAGACTATTATACTATATGCAGAACTGCTAAGAGTTGTTTTAACTGATAGATGATTTTTGAGAGAGAAGATGATAGAATAATAATAGTAGCAAGTAGGGTCAAGGTTGTGTGAGACAGTAAGTAGTATTTACATTGTATGTTGAAATAGGGAGGGAAGAATGCAGAATGAAGTGAGAAAGTGGAAGTGTATAATATTAGGTTCATATAATAGTTATATGCTATATATTTAGTGTGAGAGGGAGAATAAACAAAACAGACAAACAAAAAGGTTAAAGAAGAAGAATAGGGCGGTGAGAGTGTAGAAAACAGATTAAAGAAAGATTTTTACTCCAGTACAACTTTTGGGTGCTGTCCTCCTTTTACTGGATCCACCTCTGGTCAAAATTCTGTGGGTTTCAAATCTTCTTTTCTGGCTGGCTGGCTGTGAGGAGACCTGGCTGGTTTCTGTGGCTGTTTTTCTCTCACTCGTGGGCCTGCTGCAACTTTCTGCTGTGAGCTGCACTGAGCTGGGACTCTCCCCACTTGTTCTGCTGCACCCTCCAGCAATCCTCAGGCTTGTCTAGCAATGTTGTTCTGCTGGCAAGCCAGTGCACATGTCCATAGTCCCCGCCCAGCCTTGGGTCTTGTCTTCGCTCTTCCTCCCCCAAAATCTCTGTGCTCCAAGCCGCAGCACCGGGCTGTGTCCATCCCTGGCTGGCATCGTCTTATTGTTCGCCCGTGCGTACAGCTTGCCTGCCTGGGATTCCTACTGAGTCTGTGTTTCCACCACATCTTTCCTGTATGGGCCCCTCTCCTTGGCTCAGTTCTTATTTTTTTTTTTTTTGGTGGAGCTATGATGCGCATGCCCAGGGTGCAGGGTTGCCAGCCCAGGGAGTTCTGACCTAGACTTAGTCCATAAAGTTTCCCACAGTCTGGGCTGTTCACTGTCTTCCCACACCTCTGGCTGTTTCAAGGAAACCTCTTTGAGTCTCTCTGGAACTTTGCTCATCCCAGCACCTATGGCAGGGGTCAGTTTCTAAGCAGATCCTGGCTAATGAGCCAGTCTGCACCTGCTCGTTTGGGTCCAGCAACTCCTTTTGAGAGTGCAGTTGAGCTTTCTGTCCTCTTCCACTCCACTCCCACACTCTCTTCCCTGTTTGCACTATCTGAAATCTGCACTCATTCCTCTCCGTGTTTGCACTCCAAGTTTTCAGTGATGGGAGCAAGCAGAGGACACTGCTACCTAATCTGCCACCATCTTCTCCCCTCCAATTATGCTTCTTAATCCCTGCACCACTACCCATTTCTTGCCCTTCTCCCTTACAGCTGATAACCTTCCAAATGATCCCTATACCTATGATTCTGTTCCTATTCTGGTTTGCTTAGTAGGATTTTGTTTTATTTTTGTAAATTGAGTTGTTAATAGTTGTGAGTTTGTTGTCATTTTAGTGTTCATAGTTTTGATCTTCTTTTTCTTAAATAAATCCCTTTAACATTTCTTATAATAATGGCTTGGTGATGATGAACTCCTTTAGCTTTACCTTGTCTGGGAAGCACTTTATCTGCCCTTTCATACTAAATGATAGCTTTGCTGGATAGAGTAATCTTGGTTGTAGGTCCTTGCTTTTCATCACATCCAATACTTCTTGCCAGTCCCTTCTTGCCTGCAAAATTTCTTTTGAGAAATCAGCTGATAGGCACCCCTTTGTAGGTAGCTCTTTGTCTTTCTCTTGCTGCTTTTAGGATTCTCTCTTTATCTTTCACCTTTGGCACTTTAATTATGATGTGTCTTGGTGTGGTCCTCTTTGGGTCTAGCTTGTTGCAGACTCTCTGTACTTCCTGGACTTGCATGTCTATTTCCTTCACCAAATTAGGGAAGTTTTTCTTCATTATTTTTTCACATAAGGTTTCAATTTCTTGCTCTTCCTCTTCTTCTGGCACCCCTGTGATTCAGATGTTAGCACATTTAAATTTGTCCCAGAGGTTCTTAAGGCTCTCCTCATTTTTTTCAATTTTTGTTTCCTCATTCTGTACTGGTTGACTGTTTTATTCTTTCTTATGTTCCAAATCATTGATTTGAACCCTGGCTTCCTTCCCTTCACCATTGGTTTTGTGTAGATTTTCCTTCGTTTCACTTAGCATAGCCTTCACTTCTTCACTTATGCGTTTGCTGTACCCAAACATATCTGTCAAGCCTGTGAGCATCTTTATCACCAGTATTTTGAATTCTGCACCCGTTGGGTTGGCTCTTTCCTCATTGCTTAGTTCTTCCACTTGAACCTTGATTCATTTCCCATTTTGGGCCATACTTTTCTGTCTCCTTATCTTGACAGGTCTTGTGTTTGTTTGCCTCTGTGTCTTAGGTAGAGCTGTCACTCCTGTTATTTTGTTATCAGTACAGGGCGACCCAGTTCACCAGGTTGTGGTGCTGTTTGTGGGGGAGATGTCTGAGAGGGAACAATGGTGCTTACTCAACACTAGCCTGTTTTCCAGGCACGTCTCCCACTTCTGTATGGGACTGGCACCTCTCTAGCTGTTGCCCTGGCCATCGTTCCCAGAGTGGGTAGTTCTGTGGATATTCTGGGACCATGGGGGTCCTTTGAACAAGCGGACTCTGCTGAGAGACAGGTAGTTTCTGCTTCTACCCCAACCCCCACAGGTTTGCACAGTCAGAAGCAATGATGCTTGATTTTCCCTGGTGCTGGGACTGTGAGCTGTGCATTCAGGAGCTGGGAACACTCCCCGGGTGTCCCTCCCCACCTTTTGAAACAAGTGACTGTGCTTTCTGCTGGCCTGCCACTGCCGCCACTGCCGCCACTGCCACCACTGCCGCCACCACCACACTATGTCCTCTCTGCCCCAGCTCCACCCTTCCTACTAGTCTGGAGGAGTATTTCTTTATATCTTTGTTTGTTGAACTTCCATGTAGTTTGATTTTCTGGAACTTCTGGTTGTTTCTAGTTTTGAGGTAGTTGTATTCCTTCTCAGTTGTGGAGGGAGTTCCAGTGTGTCTGTCTAGGCCTCCATCTTGGCCAGAAGTCCCTTTGCCCATTTTTTAATTGAATTGTTTGTTTTTCTGGTGTTGAATTTTGTAAGTTCTTTATAATTTTGTATATTAACCCCTTACAGTGTATCAGCAACTATGTTTTCCCATTCTGTGGGTTGTCTTTTTATTTTGTTGATGATTTCCTTTTCCATGAAAAAACTTTTTTAGTTTGACTTAATCACATTTGTGTATTTTTCTTTTGTTTCCCTTCCCTGGGGAGATATATTCAGTAAAATATTGCTATGATCAATGTTCAAGATTTTGCTGCATACATATGTTTTCTTCTATGATTTTTATGGTTTTGGGTCTAACATTTAAGTCTATTGGTATGCAGGGCCTTTTGTGGTTCCACACAAAGTTTTTAAATATTTGTTCTAGTTCTGTGAAATATATCATTATCTCTGATGAATATCAGGGACACTAAAATTCTCAACAAAATATTAGCAAACTGAATACAGTAATGCATCAAAAATATTATATACCATGATCAAGTAGGATTTGTTGCAGAAATGCAAGGTTGGTACAGAATTTACAAATCAATAAATGTGATTCACCACATAAATAAAGTGAAGGATAAAAGCTGCATGATTATATCAGTAGATGCAGAAAAAACATTTGATAAAACCCAGAACCCATTTACAATAAAAATTCTCACTAAAATGGGATAGAGAGAACATACTTAAACATAATAAAGGCCATATATGACAAACCCACTGCCAGCATCATACTCAATGGGCAAAAACTATAAGCATTTCCCTTAAGATCGGGAACAAAACAGGGATGCCTGCTTTTACCTCTCTTATTCCATATCATACTGGAAGTCCTAGCCACAGCAATCAGACAAGATGAAAAAACAAAAGGCATCCAAATTGGAAAGGAAGAAGTAAAACTGTCTTTATTTTCAGATGACATGATACTGTACATACAGAACCCAAAAAATTCCACCAAGAAACTACTAGAACTGAAAATAAATTCAGCAAAGTATCAGGATACAAAATTAATATCCAGAAATCAGTTGCATTTTTATATGCCAAGAATTAACTAACAGAAAGGGGAATTAAGAAAACAATCCCATTCACAGTTGCTTCAGAAAGAATAAAGTGCCTAGGAATAAACCTAACCAAGAGTGTAAAATACCTGTACATGACTATAATAAGACACTGTAGAAAGAAATTGAAGAAGACATAAATAAGTGGAAACACATACTGTGTTCATGGATAGAAAAATTAACATTATTAAAATGTCCGTTCTACCAATGTAATCTATAAATTCAATGCAATTCTTATCAAGATTCTATGTAAGTTTTAAAGGATATTAGATATGTTTATCTTTCTGCTGTGGTTATTGATGAAAATAAAAAAGGGCTAAGTAGAAGAACTAAGAGAACAGCTGAAGGGAAACCGAGCACCTCAGATCCAAGATATCCTAAAATGATGGTTGTCATGTGATTAATGAATTACATTTATCAATATCAAAGAGATTAAATGTACAAGGGAGGAACAAGTGCTGCCCATATACCTACATTTAACATGGCAGCTATAGCAGGTCATAGCTCCACAACAAGAGAAAAAGAAGGCTTACATTGACTGGGATACACACAATCTCATGTCACTCATATACATAAACACCCACAAACCATGCTCTTATGCTCATGTATCTTTACTAAGGTTGTTCCTTCAAATGAAATATTCTTCATTCTTTTCTTACATGTTCAAATGCTAAAAATTTTTTAAGTGTGAGATGAAGTGCCATCATCCCTACAGCATTGTTGATTTACCCCTTTCTTCCTCTTTATTTGCTTTTTAATTCCTTTCAGCATTTACTTAATTGAACTTTTTGCAAATCCATTTTTTCCACCAAATTGTGAAAAGTTATTCTCTTCTTTATTTTTTAATAGTGTATGGGAAAACTAATGAACATAATAGGCAGTGAATAGTATTTGCTGAATAAAAATTTGGTTTGGATTCTTCAGGTAATGAATTTGAGGAAATAAGAACCTAAAAGTAAAAATAATTTTTAATCCAAGATTAAGATTTCATTGTGCTGCTTCTATCTGTATTAGTGTCCACATCTATAAGGATAATTTCTCACCTTTGTACTTGTGCTACTTGGTCATTTTACAGAAGAGGAAATGCTTACAAAGAGTTGGAAACTTGCCCCACATTAAGCAATATTTTAAGGCAACAATCAGTAGTGCTTCTAATCTTTTGGTTAGTTACTCTAACCTGTGAAAGATGCCAACCTTACATACATTTGTCAATGATGTTTCTTTGAAGGCAGTTAGATTTAGCTCAAAACTTGCTTTCTGGATGTTTACTCTTTACTATATCCATAAATACTTGTAAAAGGGATAGTAAGAATTATAAGACATGATATGTTCATCCTCAATAAGCTGATAACCAAAGTAAGGAGATGTGTCAGAGCATAGGAAAAATTTAGGTATTTGTGCAAGCAAATATGTGATAGATAAGGAATAATAAAACAATTGATTACAATGCTGTCAGGAATTGCAACTTGATATCATAAGGCACTCTGTGGCAGAAGCAACCACATTTGCAACAAGAAGTGATACAACTTAACACTTAATTATTGGTTATAATTTTGTCTGAGCTCTGGGCTACTTATGATCACTTCTCAAACTTTAACCTGTTTTGGATTTTGATTACTTGTAAATTTGCCCTTGATTTCCTGCAAGTGACCTGCTTTAGTTTCTAGATTTTTGGCTTAAGTCTTCTGTCACCTGCCTGACAAAGGTATAGAAGATTATGCCATTCAGAATGATAGCAATAGCTACTATTTACTTAGCACGTACAATGTGCCCTGCCCTCTCTATGTGATTTATTCTTGTAATTATCCTGAAAGATAAATATTATTGCTTACATTTTATAACTAAGGAAAAGCATCATTTTAAAAATGAATAGAATGAGAGTCAAGTGAATTTCTCTAAACCACAAAGCCAAGTGAGTCGTGAAAATGTGGTTCATACCCTAGTAATGTTTAGTTTCAAAGCCTACAGTCTTGACACTGTACTTGGTGGAATTTAAGAGAGGAGGAGATTACTATTGTCTGAGGGTGACTAAAATGATTTAATGAAGGAAGTGTCATTAATGTCATCCTATAAATAAAGAGTAGAATTTTGATAGGTGAAGTAGATGGAATTCTATGTGAAGAGAATAAATGAACAACTCCCTATGTATGTTAGGAATGATGCATATTTCAGTCATTCTAGGGGCAGTAGAGTGAAATAAGACTTGTGTAAACTTTGAAAGTTGTGAGCAATGAATGACGTGACAATATAAGTATTACTTTATAATTTTGTTTGAGAGTTTTTTTGTGATTTTATTTTTTCTGATATTAATTAGAGAGGTATTAAAGCAACAGTCAACTTTGGAGGTATTAAAGGCAAAATTCTATTGAATATTAGCCTGGGTAGTTTAAGGTTTTTACTTAAAAGTCACTGAGGTAGCCAGCCTCCCTCAGACAAGTAAGATGAAGGCACTCGAAGCTTCTGACAGGGACCTCAGATGCATAGCTCTAGATCTGCAAGTAGGTATGATGTGTACTTTGTTTTAGAGTGCCCAAATGCAGAAGTATCCAGAAAACAGGCAAAGGGGGGACATATAGATTTTGGGTTTATAAGGTGGCAGCTGAAAAATTCACACTGATCTCATAATCTGGGACAAGCATGGAAACTAGGAAGTAGTCAAGCATAAGAACATTTGTTGAGCTGGCAGATCATTCAGCTCTGTTTGCTTTATGAGCTCACATTCGTGTCATTGGGCAATAGCTGGAGTGTGTCTTCAAAAGTAGCCTGCTCAGTTAGGTGATATATCGTCTCAGCCAATTTTTTTTTATTTTCCCCACTTACCACTAGAGGTTGCCCCCAGAACTGGGAATTTCTGTTAGGCTGAAATAATATACTGCATTCTAGTGTTTAGAGCATTGTCCGTCCAGCTACCCTTCACTCACTACTGCTATGACTATGTAATGTTCTTATAACCAAGTCCTGTGAATACTACTTTTCTATAGTATTAGGGGAAATGTGTGCAAGTAATCATAGTAGGCCACTTATTGTTAAAAAATATCAACAAAATGGGGATGGCTTCATGAAATTATTCTTTTCTTCTGGTAGAGGAAGACCTTTGCTCTTAGTTCCTTCTTCTCTTAAAGCAAAATAAAATTGGCCTTTACTTTCTGCTCAAGAAATTGTTGGATAAGTAACTAGAGTTTTGTGAGTGGAGTTCTGAAGAAAAAAAGAGGTGGTAGAAATAGATTTGGTCATCTATATCAGATTGTCACACTAAAGTTGATAGGTTTTGCAGGGTCACCAGAATTGTGCTCTGCATAGCCTAGCCAAGCTTACTTATGAATATTTACTGGGGGAAAGAGTATTGAGAAAGAACTTTTAGAAATGCTCAAGTTTAGAAGGTCAAAAGAGAAGGAAGATAATCCAGCAAGGGAGAGAGGGAGAAGTTAGAGAGGCACAACTGGTCTAGAATAATGCAGTTGCCATGGTCCCTGTCTATTCCTCTACATAATGTCCAAACTTGTCTTGATGAAGAAACTTTTCAGTACGAAAGCAGTTTGTTGCCTTCTCTTTCCGATGTAAAGTCTGTCTCTCTCTCTGTCTCTCTTACACACATATGCACACATGTAGATTAGCTTTTGTCACTCTCTCTGCTACTTTCACTTTCAGTTCAAATATACTTATCAGAGCTAAATAATCTTTGACAAATCATCAGTTATGGATGGAAGTGGTTGGTTGCTCCCACTTAACTTGATTTTAGTTAGAAAACTTCATTTCCCGTTCTCATTCTGTGCAGAACACTTTGGTTTAAAAGCCTAATCATCTTCTGAGGAATTCCATTTAACCTTTGAAATTTTATGACAATAGTTTATAGTCATTCAATAGTAATCTTTACTTATGTTATCTATTAAAAGAATATAGATGATTAAACATTTCAAAGTTTGAAACCATCCTATCAACAACCAAGCATCATAATTTGATACTCTGAGGTCTTTGGTTCAAAAGTTGTATTTCAAATTCTCTCCTTAGACATATTTTCTTTTGAAAAGAAGGGAATAATTAGTTCCTAAGAAATGACATAGCCACATATTGTCAGTGTAATTAAATGTGCCTCTGCCAATCTCAGACAAGTCTACATTTCCGTCATCCTGCCTCATATCAGAGCCAACATATTTTTTACTTATTATTTTGTAATCACCACTTAGAGAGGCTAATGGAAGCTTATTGAATCCTGAGAAAACCATAAAATAAGACTGCCTACCATCATGCCAAAGACTCCAATGTTGAAATATAGTCATTTTATCCACCCTTACCACTTGTCCTCAGCATTGATGTATTAATTAAATAGGAATAATCCTGCTTTCTAAAACCATCAGAAAAAGTTTTCTGTGTTTTTTTTTCTTGTAATCAATGGCAATGGGTAATAATGTGAATCAACAGTGAAAACCAATTTGATCAGCATCTCCTGGTTTTAGGCCAAATTCTAAGCAAATGGTGAATATATTTTATTTATTTATTCTTAGCCCCTCTTTACCCACCTTTAACCATCTTCGTTATGAAAAGGGATAGTTATTATTTTTGGCTGTTTCCTTCATTGTGTCTGTCCTGGTATCAGAATTCACCCTCAAGATGACTGGATGGGCTGGAAGTTGTGAACAAGAACAGTGACAGCATTCTCTGGACACTGATTATTCTGTGATGGGTGCTTGACTCAAGTATATAAGATTGCTAGATAAAATACAGGATTCATACTTAAATCTGAATCTTAGATAAACAATTGAATGGGATCTAGGTTATGGCATTTTTTTACCTCTATAGAAATCTTGTCAAATCTTGAATGGAACATATTCATATTGATGTAGACTTGTATAGAGGTCTTATATTTGTTGTGTACCTGAAATTAAGTTTCAAATTGGTGTCCTATATTTTTGCTTGTTAAATATGGCAACCTTGAAAGTGGGGTCAGAACTTTCCCCTTTTATGAACACAAGGAGAGAAAACTTCTATATTGGAGGTATGGGGTAGGACTAAACACAATCTGACAGTCACTTTCACTGGTGAATAAGAGAAAGAATCTCTTGAACAAAGTAAGTAGAAAAAAACATATTATTTGAGGGGAAGAATTGATAATGACCTCTAAGTTCCAGTTCCCAACAGCTGCACCTGGCTCTTCAGCTGTTCACTTTATACTATGTACTGTCCCCAGCATCCTTTCCAGGTATGTGAGTCAACTGATTACTTTTTCTTGCATAACCAAGTGTGAGTTCGATGCTGTGACTTTTAACATCTATATTTTTTGTACTCCTTTAGAGTATGTAGCACTCTCATCCTGCCCACCTGGCTTTCTTTGGCTTTACCCAGAGAATGTACATTCTCATGTTTTCTGGGGGCGGGGTGCAGTTGGTCCCCAGAAAGGTCTTTATGAGCAGAGAATTCCATGGATAAGAGGAGAGGCTGGAACATACTTTCTTTTACTTACTGCATGGAGATGTGATGGTTCTTATAAGACAAATGTTGTTTATTCAGGAAAGCAGTGGAGTTAAAATTTACTAAAGTATGAACACTAGAAGACAAAACCTTGCAGAGATATAAGAAACAGAATAGTAGGCACTTCTCTTCATGAATATATCAAGTACTTTTGAAAATCAAAAGTAAATTAGAATTGGCTGTAGGGGTCCTGTAGGTCAGTGGCCCCCAACCTTTTTGACACTTTTCAGTTTCGTTGGAGGGGGTTAAGGGGTATCATGAAGCGGGGCTCAGGTGAGCTTGGCTTGCCCCACTATGGAATGGGGGAGTGGAGGCAGAGGTGGAGCCAGGTGAGCTTCACTCCCATGGTGTGGATTGGTGGTAGGGAGATAGAAAGCAGAGCTCAGGTGAGCTTTGCTTGTGGCCTGGGGGTTGGGGATCCCTGCTATAGGCAAGAAAAAAAATCTCAAAAAAGTCTTTAAATTATATAGTAAAAAAGTGAAAATGACAGAGAAAATGCACAAAAACATTATGTAACTTCTTTGTTTTTAAATTTTTTAGATAGCATGCATTTAATACATTTAATATTATTTTTTATATTAGTTTCAGGTGCCTTATTTGGGTTTTGAGTACCTTTTGGATTAAATGCCAAGCTAAGTCTCCCATGAGTAAATGGGTATTACACATTGTAAGAGTCTGGCATATGAGATTTCCCATCTCTGTAGAAATTATTTCAATTACTTTCAGCTCTATGGAACATTCATCATAAACATGTGAAAGCAGTATTCTAATATGACAATAGGTTACCCCTAAGACTAACTTTAAAATCTTTACTATCTGCTCCTGGAGAAAATAAGAGTCACAACAGTATGGATGAATTGTTAGGCTAAGGCCAAATATCAAGAATCCTGACATTTAACACAGTTAACCCATTAGGCAAGTTTAGATTCTATGGCAAAGACATAGATCAGAAGCTGAGTCTCAGATAAGACTGGACAGCTTTGAGAAATCAACTTTTCTGGGCTAGAAACCTTTGCAGTGTGAAATAAATAATTGCTTTTGATAGCTAATATAGAGATGAGAACCCATCACTCAAGGTCCTGACAAAGAGAATAAGAATGTGATTAAAATCAGATTGATTTTTACAGTTTTCCTTGTACAGAATCTAATACACATCTACTTATTCTGTATATATTTATACCTTTACTATACTGTGTTGTGTAAGAATACTGTGGTCAAGATGGAAGTACGTAGAGGGTATATGGGGTGAGTTGGAAAGAGGAGAAGAAAGTGGGAGATTAAGGTAAGCAATATTTGTTGAATGCTTTCCAAGAGGGTTCAAGAGCACTACAAATAATAATGCATAATATGTGTTACTTTACTTTGAAAAAAATTTATAGACTTCAAGAAGATTCTATATCCAGAATCATCACACAGTTCTTCACAAAAATATCTATATCAAGTAAGGTACATATAATGGAAATGGTCCTCAAGAGACTGACATGTTCAAAGTCCCTTGAATAATAAATAGGACAATGTGGATTCCAACCCAGAGAATCCTGAGTGATTTTTTAATAGGAGTCTTTTAATTTTTTGCACCTATTTTATTTTGAGATCCGATTCATACAGAGCTGTGATATTGCCTTCTGTTTACTAGCATGTATCAGGTCTTCTCTTTAAAATAAAGAGCAGCATGGAGGTGGGATAAGGGAGTATACAGAATGTCAGAACCAAACTAGGCATCAATGGGGGCAATTATTATTTGAGGAAAAATGAGGAGCTTAGAAAAGGTATTGTATTTTAGATGTCCTCAGATAAGACCAGTTAAAGTAAGTCTTAGATGCAGGGGTTCCTGAACCCACAGTCCCTTGATCGCGGATGAAGAAATTTACCGAGATGAATGACCTGAGGAGAGAAGGGAGAGTGCCCCTAGGGTGAGTCCAGCAGAGCTTTTATTGAGTAAGCTATGTGCAGAAATTCATTACTTGAGAAGGCAGCCTTTCCTCCCAACTATCATTAGGAAGGACAAAGAGAAACATAAATCAATGTATAGTGATAAGTGGTTCAGACTTTCGGGCACCAGAGTACATTGCAAAAGTTTATATTATACTTCTGGGGTTAAACATTCTGTAGATATAGATCTGGATATACACAAAGCAGAGCAGGCTTCACAAGCTTCAAAGGGTGCATTGCATTCCTATTCCTCCCCCCAGAGTGTGGAACGTCAGTGTGGCCATAGGATCATGTCTACCAGCCAGTTCCCATTCCCAGTCAAGTCTTACAGTACAAGTTTCGGCCTGGCTTGAGCAGCAGTTACAGTTTCCTATTCCATAGAAAATGATCTCCCACACTTAAAGAGTTCCAGAAACAAAGGAAAAAATAAACCATGAAAATATGGACACTTTCAGTAACATTTAAGGTAAATGAGACTGTTTTTGGCAATGACTATGAACTATATCTGATGGGAGAGAAAAATAACTGAACTGATGATGGTGTCTGTAAGTTCTGCAGAAACATCTTTTATGTGGAAGGCAGTTTTAAACAAGGTAACCTTTCTTGACATTCATCATCTTAGTTCTATAAAATAATGTATATTCACTTATATCCTCTATTGTACATATGCCCAGGAACAATAATGGTTAAAATTTTGAAAATGCATAAAATTGATCACTTACAGTTAGGATGCATATGCTTTTGGCAACAAAATAGTAACAAATTTGTTAGAAATACATTGTAATTAGGATTATTTAAAGGAACTCTGTTGTGTTGCATTGCCTTTCACACAAGACAATACTTGTGGCTTTAAGGTTATGTTTTTCTGTAGACTGGATATCAGTGATTCTGGCTCATGAGACATATATAGAAGTCTGTTGACACCCTCCTTCCTCTTGATCTCTGTTTCCTACCTTGAAGCTAAAAACAGTTGTACTGGAATTAGAAAGGAAAGGCCAAGAGAATTTTTGATTAATCTTGACATTGTTGAGCTACTAAGCTAACACAAGCAATTTTGTACTTTCAGATTTTGTATAATGTGATGAAACACCCTTTATTATCTAAATCATTCCTGGTCAGCTATTTTATTACTTATACAGCCCAAAGCATTTCTAAATGATTTCTGAATTTCTATATTACTTGTTGTCTCTTATTAAGCTTTCTATTGGTCTCTCTGATGTGAAGAATTTTTCATTTTTTTGGCTGCCTAGCATTTAAATCCCCTTCCTATATCATATGAGTCTTAGAAAGAGACAGAGTCACCTTTAACAGATAGGAAATAAAAATGTGAGATACTCTCCTTAGCCTCATTTGAACCTAGCTAGAGATTTTCAATTGATATACCCATACCAGGTTTTAATGTGGATCTGGTGACAGAGAAATATGAATAGGGGATCATTCTCTGATAAAAGAAGTGGTTATAGCAAAATTGTGCTCTGCATTATCAGTGGCAGCAGTAACTAGGACATCAGTATTCTAGTCCTTGCAGAGGCAAAAGTCCTTCTTTTATGAGCCCAGTTTTGCAGCCTAATTTGTGTCATTGTTTTAAAATGCATAGTTCTGAGCAAGATGCTCCAGCTCTCCTGGTGATTCAGAAAGCTACCAAATAGCCTTTTAAATAAACTCCTTTTTCCCCTGACTTAATCAGTCATGGTTGATTTCTCTTGCTTGCAACTAACAGCCCTGCCCAATACATTTTCTACCTTTTAAGCCAAAGGAATAGAGGTCAGAGGAAAGACAGCCTTGACAGTAGAAGCAACTTACAATTTTTGACTGAGTACATGGCCACCTTTCACAAATGAATTAATATGTTAAGTTGAAAAGAGAAAGAAAAAAAAAGGAAAGAAGCCCAATGCATATTTTTTTTAGAATTAAAAATCATGAAATTTATGACTTTCAGTGTTCATATAATATAAAAACACTTGGTAGTATTCCAGGGTAACTTTTAAGATGTTAATTTATGTGGTTTTTTTTTGTGTGTGTGAATACACTGAAGTTTCACTTCACCCCAATTTTCATTTTCCAACAATTTAGGCCACTTGAAGTTATACTAGATGAACTCAAGGGAGGAGAGAGAATGCTTCATGAGAGAGAGGAAAGAAAAGAAATTAATTCTCCTTATATTGAAAAGAGTTTCTTCCTGATAAGGGTGCAAGAAGAGGGAATCATTGTAAGGATACCTCAAGGGTCACAGCAGAGACCCTGCCCACTGTAAGTGCTATGAAGAAGAAAGACCCCAGGGAGCAATATTGTGTGGCTCCCAGGCTTGCCAAAGACTACTGCATCCCCAGTATGGCAGAGAGAAGCAGTAGTTAGGAAGAAAGCTGGACCCAGAGGGACCATGTGGCACATGTCTAGATAGTAAACATTGGGCAGATTGCCAATGACCAGAAAGGCTACCCTCTTGTCACTGTGCTACCTAAGAACCTCACATAGTTTCACTGCCATAGTGGTGGTGGGGGGTGTCCCCAAGAATTGCTGAGATTGTATTTAGACTATCTAGGCAAGGGATGAGTAAGAAATCAACATTAAGTACACTTATAGAAAATAAAGAAATGCACTATTGTATTAGTTCGCTAGTGCTGCATAATAAAATACCACAGACTGGGTGGCTTAAACAACAGTAGTTTATTTCTTCACGGTTCTGGAGGCTAGGAGTCTAAGATCAAGGTGACAGCATTGTTGGTTCCTTTTGAAGCCTTTCTCCTCAGCTTGTAGATGGCTGTTTCCTATGTCTTCACATGATCTTCCCTCTGTGTCCTAATCTCTTATAAGGATTCTAGTCATACTGGCTTAGAGACCACCACATTACACATTGTAACTTAATTACCTCTTTGAAAATGCTATCTCTAAATATATCACATTGTGAGGTAGTAAGGGTTATGACTTCAATAAATGAATTTGAGGAGTGAGACACAATTCAGTCCATAAATATCTTTTGAACAAATGAGTGTGAAAGTGTGTGAAATAAATTTCCCTGCATGATGTTATTACTACTAATAATAATGTTGCTGGTAATGTAAGTAGTAATACCAAATATTTTGCAATAGTTATAACAGGTTAGGCACTTTCTGAACACTTTACATGATTAGCTCATTTAATCCCTACAATAGACTAATGTAAGAGGTGTTATTCCCACTTTATTAATAAGGAAGCCGAGGCATAAAACATTTCTGTAACATTTATAACACTACGCTCTGCTGATTCTCAATAATAAAAATTATTAAGCATGAAAATCATGGTATAGGAAAAAACAAGATGGCGGAGGAGTAAGTGGAAGCGACACTAACTTCCTCCCAGAACTAGTCTGGATTTACACTGCAATTTTGGAGAAATCATCTGGAATAACCAACTGAACACCAGCTGGAGAGAAGTCTTATAACCACGGAGAGACAAAAAAGACCGCTACATCACAACGTGACCGGTAGGGAGTGCGGAGACACGGAAGGGCTGGCTGGGCTGACACGGGTGGCAGCTGAAGGGACTGAGAAACAGCTCAGCAGCCGGGGATTCCCCCTGAGAAGGGCAAGGTCTAAACCCCCAGCTGGGCTTCCCAGCCTACAGCAACAGAGTGGAAAGTAAAATAGTATCCAGCTGTGAAAAGCGAAAAGCCACAGGGTTTCTTGCTAGCCGGAGAGAAACAGCTGGAGAAAAAGAGCTCTTAAGCGGATCACATACAAAAATATTTTGGCCCCCACTTACCCTGGGCTCAAGCGGAGGAAAGGCAGAGAGGACTGGAGATGCTTGGGGAGAGTTTGGTTTGGTGGCTTTGAGGGGAGAGCTGGGGAAGCGGCGGCCAGGTCCCAGTGCTGACTCATCCCCACACTGCAGGCAGACCATTCCCAGCCAAGTGGCGTCAGCCTGAGGGGAAGCAAAGGCTCTGCCTACAGGAATTAAGCTGCCACACCCACGGTCCTTAAGCCTGACGGCTAATCACAGATTGAATAGATAATCAACTAAAGGAGACAGACAAAGACAGTAGATCCCTGGAAGTCTCCAACAGGCTGCCTAGGCCCAAACTGGTACAGGATCTGACGCCACCAGGGGCAGATCCAGGAAGTGCAGATCATTCTAAGAAGCACCAACAAACAATAGGAGTCACAAAAATGGGGAGACAGAGAAACAACCCCCATCGAAAGGAAAGGCAGAGTCCACAGAAAGAGTGCTAAATGAAATAGAGGGGAGCCAACTATCAGATATGGAATTGAAAGCATGTATTATGGAGAAGCTCAATGAGCTCAGCGGAAACTACAAAGAACTCCAGAAAAACTACAGTGAACTCCAGAAGAACTATAAGGAACTTACTGAGAATTATACCAGCATCAAAAAGGACATGGAAGCTATCAATAAGAGCCAGGAGGAAATGAAGAATACGATCTCTGAATTGAAGAACACAGTAGAAGGAATTAAAAGCAGGCTAGAGGAAGCAGAAAATCGGATCAGTGAGCTGGAGGACAATGTAGACAAAAACTCACAGACAGTGCAACAAAATGAAAAAAGGCTGAACAAGACTGAAGAGGCTCTAAGACAGCTGCAGGACAACATGAAATGTAATAATATCTGTATCATAGGAATTCCAGAAGGAGAAGAAGAAGAGCAAGGGATAGAAAACCTCTTTGAAAAACTAATGACAGAAAACTTCCCTAACATGAAGAGAGAAAGAATCATGCAAGTCTAGGAAGCACAGAGGGTCCCAATGAAGATGAACCCCAACAGGCCCAGTTCAAGACACATCATAATTAAAATGCCAACATTCAAAGACAAAGAGAGCATCCTAAAAGCAGCAAGAGAGAAACAACTAATAACATACAAGGGAGCTCCAATAAGGCTATCATCAGATTTCTCAGGAGAAACACTACAAGCCAGAAGGGAATGGCAAAATATATTCCAAGTAATGAAAAACAAAGGCCTACAACCAAGAATACTCTACCCAGCAAGGCTCTCATTCAAAATGGAAGGTGAAATAAGGAGTTTCCAAGACAAAAGAAGGTTAAAAGAATACATCTCCACCAAACCAGTATTGCAAGAGAAGCTAAAGGGTCTGCTTTAAGAAGATGAAGAAACAGAGAGAGACAGAGAGGAACACAAGTACAAAGGGGGAAAATGACAATGAATAAGTACTGAAAGAAAGAAGGAACTTCTACCATTTGCAACAACATGATTGGAACTAGAGAGAATTATGCTTAGCAAAATAAGCCAGGCAACAAAAGAAAATTACGTTATGCTATCACCTGTTAAGGGAAACTAATGAACAACACAAACAAATGAGCAAAATTGAACCAGAGGTATGTAAATGAGGAATAAACTAACAGTAACAAAGGGGGAGATGGGAGGGAGAGAAGTGTTAAGAAGGGGAAGGGTCTAGTCAAAGAACATGTATAAATGATCCATGGACATGGACAGCTGGGTGGGGACTGAATGTGGGAGAAGGGAGGGACAGGGTGCAGAGAAGCAAGAGGGGGAAAAAAGTGAGACAACTGTAATGGAAAAACAAACAAACAGAAAAATTCTTAGTGGGGGGAAAAATAAAAATATAAAGAATAGAAATGCAAGTTCAGTTAATATTAGAAGGACAAGGATTTTCCTTCACACTGTATATATTTTCTCCCTATCTGATCCCTCCAGAATTTGGCATTCTAAAGAAGTAAGTAATGACCTAAGTTTCTTTGCATAAAACTAATAAGACCAGTTGTTAATAACGATTTTTTGACTAAGACTTTGACTGGAATGTCATGCCTAAAGGAGACATGCTTGGGCTTTGGTTGTTACCAAAAAGCCCTGAGCAACTGGGACTGACTTTCAAAGGTAATAAAAGTCCACGAGATAAAAGGCCTGGTACCTTGGATGGATGAGTGGTCCATAGCAATCTTTCCAGGGAAGGAACGAAGGTTGTTTTCCTGAAAGATGGCTAGAAGGAACCTTAAGGCACAATGGAAAACCAGGAGGACCTGGAAAAGACAGGTGTTTACAGGCAAGGCTGAATGCCAGGTATGTGGCTCAGCTTCTGTGCCCTGAAGGGCAGACTGAAGGTCACCCTAAATGTTCCTTGGGTAAGTTCCAGCAAAGCAGAACTAAAGATCATAAGTGATCATTTGCTGCTCTTGTTGTGTTTATGCAAATGAACAGGATAAATTAAAAATGGACTTAATGCAGTCCCTTTAATGACAAGGAGGGTAATCTTAGGGAGAAAAATCAAGATTCAAGGAAGATCACAATGCCCAGTGGTAGACTATAAAGCAGTGCAGCTAACCGTCTTTAAAGTTTCTTTTCATTTAAAATTTGTTTTCATTTGAAAGTTAAACTATGTCTGTGGCATTATCAAAGATGTTTAATTTACAGGCGAGAAGAATGTCAAATGCCTTGCAACTGGATGTCTTTCAGATAAGACAGTCCTACAGATTTAGAGACTTGTTTGTGGGTTATGTTACTTAAATTAACATGTGTTTTCTGTTTTCAAAGGGCATAAGCCTACGATCTCATTACCTGAGTGATTGTCTGTACGTATAGGCCTCACTTAATCCTGTCTGCATTGCTGCCTCCTGAGACTCAATGGTTTGGCTGAACTAAGTGGCTGGGTTGGTGAAGAACGGGGTGGTCTGTGGGTTTCACTTTAAAACTGGTTTCTCTTTTCTATCCTAATGGCTTGGACAGAAAGACCCCAGAGGCCTGAGAGGGGGGAAACCTAAAATATTTCCGTCAGTCCAAACTAAGTATAATGGGCAAAAGGGTTTTGGACAGGTGAGATGTACCTGGCATACGTTCCTCCAAAGAAGCCCTTCTTTTCCCTAATGTGGGACATTGAAAAATTAATACCTGTCTTTTGTCATCTAGTGGTTAATGGTTTGAATGATGTCCTTTAACCCTGTTGCCCCCAGAATACAACAAGGATGCCAGCCTCTTAAACCAAGCATGTCGTTGTCCAGAGACAGCCAACCAACCTGGAGTCTGCACGATCCTTCCCCTTGTGGGAAGGCCACCCTCGCCTCCACACCCCCACTCTTATTAGGGATTTCTTGACCCAAGGGTAGGTAGGACGACGACCATGTCCAGCTTGAAGCAACTAGAGGAGCTTGAGACCTCTGTCCATTGTCCTTTATAAGATTGTAAAGGGTCTTAAATCTGAGAAGGAGGGATTGTTATTTTTTATTGTTAAAATATTTAACTAATTAATTAATTATTTTAAATAAAAAAAGAAGAAGAATATATGAAAGGGTGAGCCATGGGCATGGACTTGGGGAGGGGATTGTCAGGGAAGGGGGGTGCTGGGCGGAGGGGAGCAAAGGGGAAAAAAATTGGAACTTTGTAACAATATAATCAATAAAATATACTTAGAAAAAAAAAAAGAAAGAAAATCATGGTATAATTTATCCTTTGGTTGGGCCAGGACAAGGAGTATTGTTTATGATGTTCTTCCCTATTTTGTCCTTGGTACATGAAGGCTCCTATCATTTAACATGGGTATCAGTCAGAAATAATAAAATTGGCTGACCAGGAAGAAGAGGTGAGGTAAAATCCTTGGAATTACCTCTACTTTTATTCTAGATTATGGACATGTGGCTCTCTGCTGTCTAGGTTATAAATAAAATACAATAAAATTCCATAAATTTACAGTCTTATTTTTTATTTAATGAGGCTAGATTTGGTTCTGTAATAAAAATATCTCTGAGGCAAATCAAGAAGCGTGTTAATGCCCTTACTCCTTGGCCTCAGGGTACATCTCCTGGCTTGGTTTTGTTGTTTCTGAGCTCTGTAGCTTTTGGGTTAATATGTTGGGAATCTTGGGAGTCAGGGTCTATAAAAGATTTTATAAGACTTACTTCCTTTCTCTAATCACTATAGAGTGAAGCTCTAACCTAGTCTCTGGCCCTGCAGAGGAAGAGTCGACTATGCGATTTTATCTTAGAGCTTGGGACATACCAAAGAACTGAGCATAGTGTGAGTCATTTTGTCCAGAAACCATGGATGAGCTCTTTCAGTAGGAGGTCTCATCATCTGCAAAGTAGAAAAAGAATCAAACCTTTCTTAACAGAGTTGGTTATTATGTGAAAGCACTATAAAGTATAACTAATAGGCAAATAGTATTTATTGTTTCTATTATTATAGTTTTATTCTACTTTTTTTGATATAATCTGATGGTGGCAGATCCAAGAGCCACTGGGTAAAAACTGAGAACAAAAAGTAAATCTATTTCTTTGGACAAAAACAGTTGTAATTCATCTCAATCCTGGCTGCATGGTAGAATTACTAGGAGGCTTCTATGTAATAATATCTGACTTTAGAAAGATGAATTAAACTGGTAGCCTTGAAAGTGAAGCCCAAGTGTTAGTAGTTTTTGAAAGTTTCCCAGGTGATTGCAACATAAATTTAGGATTGAGAACCAGTATGCTATAGGAAGAAATATCAGGATTAGTCAACTACCAGATGTGTGTAAGTAAAAACCTGTAACAATACATTAAATAAGATTGAACCTTATTTCTCTACTGTTTTGGAAGTAGGCAATCCAGGGTTGATATGGTAGCTCTGTGGTATTATCAGGTGCCTAAGATTATATCATCTTATTCAGCATATGCATTTCATCCACAAGTTCCTCTTATAACATGATTCATTATTTATTTATTCAACTGATATTTATTGAGAACCTGTAGCAGTTCTAGACTCGGGTGCATTTTATATAGAGTGGCTAAAAAATATCTTGCTGAGAAGGTGACATTTGAGTAAAACAGCTAAAGAACACCAAGGAGTAAGCTGTGCAGATATTTAAAGTAAAAGTGTTTCTAGAGGAGGAAAGAAGCATTAAAGTGCCTAAGGTAGTGATGGGCCTGATATATGTGAGAAAAGGCAAAGAGGCTAATGTAGCTAGAGCTGGAGGAGTACAGGCTTAAGAAATATATGAGAGAGATTGGGGGTGGAGAGCATATTGACTAGTCTTTATAGGCTACTGTAAAGACTAATTTTAGCCTGGGGGTAAGGGATAGGGGATGTTGAGCAGAGAAGTGACATAATGTTTTATGATCTAGTTTCATCAGGATTTGTGTGTTAGACTAGACCCACTATTTGACCAGGTAGAAGAAGGGATACCAGTCAGAATATTCAAGGTTAGAGATGATGGTGGCATGGACCAGGTTAGTAGCCATAGACTTGATAAAAAGTCGACTAATTCCAGATTTAATTTAAAGATACAGCCAACCTTGTGTAGTATGAGAGAACATTCAGGAGACAGGATAGCTCCAAATGTTTTCAGCTGATGAACTGGAAAATGGAGTTGCCATTTATTGAGATGAGGAATACTGAAAGAGAAGTTTTGAATCAAAACCAAGATTTTACCTTGTCCATGTCAAGTTAATAGTCTGGTAAACATTTGTGTCAGTTATATAAGTTTATTGCTTCTCAGCTCCAATATACAATGAGGTCTGTCTGGAAAAATCCAGCCATTGTTAGTATAATGAGAATGGTTTGCACAATATCCATGTAACCTGGCAGCCAAGGAGAGTGGATTGGAATTTGCATGTGTAAACAATGATGACTTCACTGTACTAGTCAGTGGGGGAGGTAGATGCTATTGAGTAAGTCTGTATACTATGTGGCCATCACATTAAAAATGACTGAGCAAGTAGAGCAAAAAATCTGCATCAAATTTTGCAATAAGCTTGAACATTCCTCTGAAGAAATTATTTGGATGATACAGAAGGCAGCAGATATGAGCAACTGGTGATTGGTAGCTTCATCACGACAACACACCCACTCATATATCACATCTTGTGCAGAGTTTTTTGGTAGTGACAGCCTCCATACAAAGTTTGGAGCCCTGTGACTTCTAGCTTTTCCCAAACTAAAATCACCTCTGAAAGGGAAGAATTTCAGACCTTCGATGAGATTCAGGAAAATATGACAGGGCAGCTGATGGCAACTGGGAGAACTGTGTGAGGTGCCAATGTACCTACTTTGAAGGGGCTGAGGCATCATTGTCCTACGTACAATGCTTTTTGTATCTTCTTCAATAAATGTCTCTATTTTTCATATTACATGACTGGATACTTTTTGAACAGACCTCGTATGCTCTGTGATAAACAACAGAATTTTAAAAAGCATTTCTTCTTTAAAATAAGCAAAATGTTAAGTTTTCTTAGTAGAGGGTACCAGCGGGACATTGCAGGAGGAAGAGGCTTTTTCTCCTGTCATTTCTGGTGGAGACTGGGCATTGGCCATATGGGCGTAAGGATATTCAGTGGAGCTGCTTCAGCCCTGGGACCAGGATCCAGCCTCTCTATGGACACCATAGCCTCAGTATGAATGTAAGTGTTTTGCAGACCACTTGACAAGGAAACCAGAGTCCCATACTTTTTAGAGCCTCCTCCCCCTGCCCACACCCTGATTTCCTCTTTAAGTTACTGGCTACAGATTACCTGTTTCTACATGAACTTCAAAGAGCAGCCTGTTGTTTGTCCAGCAACTCCAGACTAGTTCTGGCCTTTTCTACTATCATCTGAGCTGACCCACACATTCTCCAACAAGGTCTGAACCTCTTCCAGATTTGTTCTTTCTTGGGTACTCCTCCTTCAGCCTTAGGATACCATATGCCTTAGTTACTCTTTTATAGTGGCTCATACTTTTTTTATTTTAAACTTTCTTATTTAACCTACTACATGGTTTCTGTCTCTTGGTTAGTCACAGTCTGCATAACCTCCAAGTGGAGATTATATAAGCAATTGACTTTACAAGTTTGGAGCTCAGAGTAGAGGTCCAAGATAGGGATATATATTTGGACCATAAATAAAGGCAATGCTGAAATCCATGAGACTGGATTAGCTCTCAAGAAAATGAATTTAGAGATAAAAGATACAAGACTGAACCTTGGTCAAAAATTCAGAGGAAAAAACAAAAGAGACTAAAGAGGAGGATGAGAAGGAAGGAGAGGAGAGGGAGGAAAAGACAGGGAGAGAGAGAGAGATGCAAGAGAGTATTCTGAGGAGTAGAATGTGATTGATGTGTTAAATGCAGCTAGTTAGTCAATTTAAAAAATGGCAGAGAATTGGCCATTGAATCAGGCAGTGTGAAGATCTTGGGGATAACAATAGTTTCCATGTAGTAGAAGAAGTTAAATCCTAATTAGAGAGGGTTCACGGAGAATAGGACAATGAAATCACAGACAGTGGGTATGGAAATTGTTAGAATTTTTCTGTGAAAAAACGAGAAATATGGGTTAATGTGTAAAGTAGAGTATGAGGTCAAAGGGAGGGTTTTTCTATTAAAAATGTGTATTTAATTTTATTTTTAAAGTTTACATTCAATATTATCTTGTATTAGTTTCATGTGTGCAGCATAGTGGTTAGATAATCATATACTTTACCAAGTGTCTCCCCAGATATTTCCAGTACCCACCTGGCATCATACATAGTTATTGCAATATTATTGACTCTATTTCCTATGCTGCACTTTACATCCCTGTGGCTGTTTTGTAACTACCAATTTGTACTTCTCAAGTCCTTCACCTTTTTTACTCCATCCCTGAACCCTTCCTTCACTCTGGCAAATATCAATCTATTTTGTGTCTATGAGTCTGTTTCAATTTTGTTTATTTTGCCCTTTAGATTCCACATATAAGTGAAATCATACAGAATTTGTCATTCTTTGACTTATTTTGCTTAGTATATTACTCTCTAGGTCCATTCATGTTATTGCAAAGGGTAAAATTTCATTCTTTTATATGGTCTAGTCAAGTAATATTCCATTGTGTATATGTACACCATTTTTATTATCCACTCATCATACTGATGGGTACTTGGGTTGCTATCATATATTGTAAAACACTTTAATGAACATAGGAGTGCCTGTATTCTTTCAAATTAGTGTTTTGGATTTCTTTGGATATGTACCCAGAAGTAGAACTGCTGGGTCATAAAGCAGTTCCATTTTTAATTCTTTTGAGGATCCTCCATACTGTTTTTGATAGTGGCTATACCAGTCTGCTTTCCCACCAACAGTGCAACAAGGATTCTCTTTTCTCCACATCCTCATCAACACTTGTTGTTTGTTTATTGATTGATCACAGCCATTCTGAAAGGTGTGAGATAATACATATCTCATTGTGGTTTTAATTTACATTTCTTTGAGGATTAGTGATGTTGAACATATTTTCATATGTACTCTTTGAAGAAGTGTCTATAGGATTCTCTTCTTTTAAGTGATGAAAAAAATAGACAATACTTTTTATGTTAATAGGAAGTTAGAGTAGGAAGAAGAAAAAGTGGTGGTATAGGAGAAGGAAGGCAAAACTCCTGGATTTCTGGAGCAATGCCTGAAGACAAAAGAGGGGACAGGATCCAGTTACAAATGGTAGGCCTCAGCCATAGTTTCAGGAGAGAAGACAACATACCTGGGAATAAATGCCACAGCATAAATAGAGGTAGTAGTGGGGGAATGTAAAAGCATTCTTTTGATAAACCTATTTCTTTAATGACATAAGAAGTAAGGTTATTAGCTAGATGTAAAGATGAGGAAGGGGAGACTTCCAGCCAAGATGGAGGCATAGACAGACACACTACATCTCCCTCCACAACTAAGAAGGAATACAACTACCTCAAAACTAGAAACAATCAGAAGTTCCAAAAAATCAAACTACGTGGATGTCTAGCAAACAAAAATATGAAGAAAAATACTCATCCAGACAGGTAGGAGGGGTGGAGCTCCGGTGGAGAGGGCTAGATGTGGTGGCGGCAACAGTAGTGTGCCAGCGGAAAGCCCAGTCACACATTTTAAAAAGTCAGGAAGGACACCTGGGGAGCATTACCAGCTCCTCACCAGGCCTTGAAGCTCAGAGCTCCAGCACCGGGGAAAATCAAGCCTCATTGCTTCTGACTGTGCATACCAGTGGGGGATGAGGTGGAGGCAGAAATTGCAGGTCTCAGCAGAGTCTACTTGTTTAAAGGGCCCTCATAGTCCTAGAATGTCCACAGACCCACCCACTCTGGAAACAATGGCCAGGGAAGTAGCTAGAGGGGTGCTAATTTGGTGCAGAAGTGGGAGAGGTGCCTGGAAAAAATGCAAGTGCTGGGCTGATGGCAATGTTCCCTCTCTGACCCCTCCCCAAATATAGCACCACAACGTGGTGGAACAGGTCATCCTGTACTGAGGAATCCCTAAGGCTCTGCCCCTTACAATGTAACAGGAGCAGCAGCTCTACCTGGGACATGGAGGAAAACAAACACAGGAGGCTGTCAGAATGAGGATACAGAAAAGTATGACCCAAAAGGGGAAACAGATCAAGGTTCCAGTCAGAGAAATAAGTGACAAGGAGATAGTCAACCTAACAGACGCAGAATTCAAAACACTGGTGATAAAGATGCTCACAGTCTTGACAGATATGCTTGAGTATGGCAAATGCATGTGAAGAAGTGAAGGCTATGCTAAGTGAAATGAAGGAAAATCCACACAAAACCAATGGTGAAGGGAAGGAAACTGGGGTTTAAATCAATGATTTGGAACATAAGGAAGAAAAAAACAGTCAACCAGTGCAGAATGAGAAAGCAAGAATTGAAAAAAATGAGGAAAACTTCTCAAATTTTGCAAAGGAGATGGACATACAGGTCCAGGAAGCATGGAGGGTCTTGGGCGAGCTGGACCCAGAGGGGACCACACCAGGACACATCATGACTGAGATGCCACAGGTGAAAGATAAAGACAGAGTCCTGGAGGCAGCAAGAGAGAGGTGTAGAGTTGCCTACAGGAGGGTGCCTATAGGACTATTAGCTGATTTTTCAGAGGACACTTTGCAGGCAGGAAGGGACTGGCAAGCAGTATTCAATGTGATGAAAGGCAACCTGTAACCAAGATTACTCTATCCAGTAAAGCTATCATTTGGAATGGAAGGGCAGATGAAGTGCTTCCCAGACAAGGTGAAGCTAAAGGAGTTCATCGTCACCAGGCCATTGTTATATGAAATGTCAAAGGGACTTAAGAAAAAGAAGATCAAAACTATGAACACTAAAATGACAACAAACTCACAACTATCTGACCCGTCCTGCAGGTCGAGCAACGAGGACCCTAGAGGGGGAGTGATGATGAAGAAGGGGCAAGAGACACAAAGAGAGGAGACAAGACAGTGCTCTGATCAAGTCTCATTTATTCTTAGTCAAAACAGCATTCTTATAGCTCAGGAGAAGAGGAATTTTTCATTCGGGGTGAACGCAGCTGCAGCTTGGGTGCTATCTGGCAGATATGAGTTAAACTGCAGGACAGCAATCCCAGGAATAGAAAAAGGGATGTTGCCCTAGTAAGGAGTAAACAACTATTATAGGATGGTGAGGCCATGTCAAGCAGAACTTTAGGATGTCGGTTAGTAAGACTTCAGCTGAGGAACTTTTTAGTTCCCCACAGGTCCCCCTTTTTTATTTTATGTAAGCTGAGAGCCTCGCGGGGGCTGCGCCTGTCTTAGGTCGGGAGATCGCCACACGGAGCCAGCCTTACCTTACCCATCATTGGTTATCTAAGCAGCTTCTTTTTGGCCAGATACCTGTCTTAGGCGGCGTCTGGCAATGCGTGTGGTCTCCAGTTGCCCGTCATTGACCGTCCAGTCCAGCTCACTAAGGCATTAGTTACATGTATGAGCATCATGGTAAGTTGCAGTCTCAGCTTGTTCCAATTTATGATAATGGACCTGTATTGGCTGCATTTTTATGGCATCTATTTGTTGTTTGATAAAGGCCATCACCTTATTGAAAATGAAAGGTCCTAAGGATAGCAGCAGGAGTAGCCCCAAGAGAGGTCCCAAAAGTGGGAGGAGATAGGGAAGGGCTCCATTAAGTCCGCTCCACAGGGGATTTTTGAAGAGTTCTCTTCTTCTTTTCACTAGGTCTTCCTGCAGCTTCTTTATTTTCTCTCGGATGATGCCTGATTTGTTGCCATAGAAGCAGCAACGTTCCTGCAAAGCCAAGCATATTCCTCCTTGTTCTGCTGTAAGCAGGTCTAGTCCCCACCTATTTTGGAGAACTACTTCAGCTAGGGAGTCTAATTGATCTTGGATGTCATTAATGGTGCTGGACAGAGCTTGAACATCGTCGATTAGCTGATTAGAGAGCTTTGTATAGGAGTGAACTGCAATTTCTAACCCTGTTGTCCCTGTAGCTAACGCTCCTGAAACGCCTAACCCTACTAGTAGGGGGATGAATGATACTACTCTTTTGTGGCGTCCTGCGATGTAGTCTAAACTGGGAATGGGAACAAGGTCATCTCCGGAAACTATATCTATGTCTGGCAATAAGGTAACTAGGACGCATATTCCTGTCCAATTGTTGGGCAAGGATGAAAATGCCAAGTTTCCCCCACAAATAAATACCTGCCCTTTGCCTGGGCAGAGAGAGCTGCTATAGTTCACTACGCTACTACAGTTAGCAAATTCAACAAATCCACCATGAATGTCAAAGCTATTATTCTGAGACTTACCTTGGAGGCAGAGGGAAGCAGGAAAATACATGGGCTGTACTCTAAAGGGCAAGCTGGGGCTACAATTTTGATGAGACTCATTAAAGGAGGGAGGCGATATTAGCAGGAATGGCTAAGGGCATAGGCATACCTAAAGTCATACATAGCCAGCAGTCTTCAGCTAGTTGGGGGTTGGAGATGTTAAGGGCTCAGTGGGTGGCCATCAAGATGTCAGTGGTTTGGGTATCTAAATCTATTCCCCGTGGTTTAGGTAATGCCAGAGGGTGGTAATTGATTTTTGGATACAGGTTTGTTATGAGATGTTCTATTTGTTTTTGTACTAAGATTTCTCTTATTCTATCTTGTGGACCACCACTATCAGAAACATGTAAAGGGGCCTTCTTATGCCAGCATACTGGCTTTCAAACAGTGCCTTGGCAAAAGGCCTGTAGATACTTAGTAGACCCAATTGGTGAAGGGTTGGACCCCCAGTCTCCTCGGCTAATAGCATTTTGCACTTTTTGCAGTATGGCAGTAAAATAAGTGACATTAGAGGAGATACATTCCTGTACTGACTCATAATAAGTAGAATGCACTTGATTATAGAAGGTGGTGCATTCCTTGGGACATGCTCCTGGTTTGCCATTGGTAGTGAGTATGATGGGAGGCTTATTTACACAATGCCACCTCGGTTTAGAAACCCCTGTACCAGTTACGTCGTATTTGAGGTAGGCCTTTTTGGAGCCACAATCTACGGTTTTGGTATAGTGACTGGGTGTGGCGTAATTGGTGGCAGTACCTCCCCCGAAGCTGCAGTAATGAGTCTATGGACAAAATCTGCAAAAGGCTCATCTGGTCCTTGTTTAATGTTAGTGAGAGAGGAGCTCATATCACCCTTAGTGGGGAGCTTCCTCCATGCTCTTGTACCTGCCGATTGAATTTGAGATTCTCTGATTCTTCTTGATTTACTTTTGGAAGATTGTATGATTCTAGGAATTTTTGCATTTTATTTAGGTTTGTCCAGTTTGTTGGCATATAATTATTCATAATATTTTCTTACAATCCTTTGCATTACTTTGGTGTCAGTTGTTATTTATCCTCTTTCATTTCTGATTTTATTTATTTGGGTCATTTGAGTCTGGTTAAAGGTTTGTCAATCTTGTTTATCTTTTCAAAGAACCAGCTCTTGGATTCCTTGCTCTTTTGTATCATTTTTTAGTTTTCATTAATTTATTCCCTTGAGCCATGGCTGCTGTGGCTCAGTGGATTGGTTGGCCTGCGAACCAAGTGTCACTGGTTTGATTCCCAGTCAGGGCACATGACTAGGTTGCTCGCTAGGTCCCCAGTTGGGGGCGCATGAGAGGCAACCACACATTAATGTTTCTCTCCCTCTCCTTCTCTTTTCCACTCTCTCTAAAAACAGATAAATAAAATAAAATAACATAAAAATTTAAAAAATAAAATAAAAAATTTATGCTCTTATCTTTATTATTTCTTTTACTTATTTTGGTCTTTGTTTGTTATTCTTCTTTAAGTTCATTTAAGTGTGGACTTAGATTGCTTATTTGAACTTTATTTATTTTTATTTTTATGTTTTGAGATAGGACTGTAATGCTATGAATTTCCTTTTTCAGGATGCTCTCCACATGTGCCATAGATTTTGGATTGTTTTTCCTCATTTTCATTTGCATCAAGGTATCTTTGAGTTTCTTTCTTGATCTTGTTGTTGACCCATTTGTTGCTTAATGACATACTATTTAGCTTTCATGTATTTGCATGTTTTCCAGTGCTCTTCTGGTGATTGATTTATAGTTTCATGGCATTGTGTTCAGAGAAGATGCTTGATATTATTTCAATCCTCATAAATTTATTGAGACTAGCTTTGTGTTCTAACATATGGTCCATGTAATTGAACAGTATGTATATTCCGCTGCTTTGAGATGAAATTCTCTGAAGATATTAATTAAATCCATTTGATCTAGTGTGTCTTTTAAGGCCACTGTCTCCTTGTTGATTCTATGCCTTGAAGATCTATCCATTGAAGTCAATGGAGTGTTAAAATTCTCAACTATGACTGTATTTCTGTCTCTCCTTTTATGTCCATCAATATTTGCTTTACATATTTAGGTGCTCCTGTGTTGGGTACATAAATGTTTACTAGGGTTATCCTCTTGTTGAATTGTTCCCTTTATCATTATGTAGTGTCCTTCTTTATCTCTTACTATATGTTTTAAAGTCTATTTTGTCAGATATAAGTACTGCTACCCCAGCTTTTTTTTTTTTTCCATTGGTATGAAACAATCTTTTTCCATCTCTTTACTTTTAGTCTGTGTGTATCTTTTGATCTGAGATGGGTCTCTTGGAGGCAGCATATATATGGGTTTTGTTTTCATCTCTGCTACTCTACCTGTTTTGTTTGGATCATATAAACCACTTACAGTTAAGGTGATTATTGATAGATATGTATATAATGCCATTTTATATAGACTGCTTTCCTCTCTTTTATTTTTTCTTTTTTTCTCCTCCTCCTCCTCCTTCTTCTTCTTTCTTTCTTTCTTTCTTTCTTTGTTTCTTTGTTTCTTTGTTTCTTTGTTTCTTCTTTCTCCTTCTCCTCCTCCTCCTCCTCCTCCTCCTCCTCCTCCTTCTTCTTCTTTTCTTCTTCTTCTTCTTCTTCTTCTTCTTCTTCTTCTTCTTCTTCTTCTTCTTCTTCTTCTTCTTCTTCTTCTTTTTTTTCTTCGTTCTTCTTCTAGCAAGCCCTTTCACATTTGTTGCAGTAGTGGTTTGGTGTTGTCTGGAAACCTCCTTATTTCTTCATTGATTTTCAATGATAACCTCACTGAATGAAGTAGCCTTGGTTGTAAGTATTTGCTTTTCATCACCTTGAATATTTCATGCCACTCCTTTCTAGTCTGAAATGTTCTGTTGAGTAATCAGATGCCGGTTTAATTAGTGCTTCCTTGTATGTAACTACCTGCTTTTCTTTGGGGACTTTTAGGATTCCCTCCTTGTCTTTAAGCCTTGTAATCTTAATTATTATGTGTCTTTGTGTAGGCCTCTTTGGTCCTACTTGTTTGGGACTCTCTGAGCTTCCTGGACTTGTGCGTTTTCTTTTACCAGATTAGGAAAGTTTTCAGTCATTTCTTCAAACAGGTTCTTGATCCCTTTCTCGCTTTCTTCACTTTATGGTATTCCCATGATGCAACATTGTTCTGCTCCATGTTTTCCAAAATGTTGCTTAAGCTCTCATCATTTTTTAAAATTCTTTTCTCTTTTTACTGCTCTGCTTGCATGTGCTTTCTGCCTTGTCTTTCAAATACTGATTCAATCCTCCGCTTCATCTAACCTACTGTTTATTCCTTCCAGGGTTTTTTTTTTTTTTTTTTTCAGATATTGCATTCTTATTTCTGACCGGCCCTTTTTTATGGTTTCTATGTCTTTTTTCACGCTGTTGAGTATCCTTATAATCATTACTTTAAACTCTCTATCTGATAAGTTGCTTGCCTCCATTTCATATAGTTCTTCTGGAGAATTCTCTTGTTCTTTTATTTTGGGTCTGTTTCTTTGTTTTCCCATTTTAGCTGCTTCTTTGTATTTTCCACCTTAGTTGTTAAAATAATCAGTCATTAAACTGATCAGTTGTTAATCTAATCAAGCTGTAATCAGCAGCCAGGCTTAAGAACAACAAGGTGAGGCAGAGCAATTCCTGAAGCCAGGACTCTTGCTTCCCTTCAGGCTGATGCCACTTGGACAGGAATGCTCTGCCTGAAAAAGATGGCCTCTGCAGTATGGGGAATGACCCATCACGGGGGTCCTGGTAGCTGTTTCTTCAGTTCTCTTATCAGAGTCTCCAGCCCTAGACTCTCCTCATGCTTCTCTAGTCCACTCTGCCTTCCCTTTGCTGGATTTCAGGGTAAGTGGCTGTAAACAAAATTTTGTGCATTGGTCCTTTAAGAGTGTCACTGCATCTCAGTTGTCTTTCCCTGAATGACAGAAACCCTGCTGCATTTAACAGTTGGATATTATCTCGGTTCCTTTATGGCTCTGTTGCTATAGGTTAGGGAGTCAGTTGGGGTTTAGACCCTGTACTTTTTAGGAAAAAATACCTGGCTGCTGAAATATCCCTCCAGAATGTCAGCTGTCACCTATGGGAGCCCAGCCAGCCCTCTTGTACCTCCTCCACACTGCATACCAGTCTTGTGGTAAAGTGTTTTTTCTGTCTGTCCTTGGTTATAAGGCTTCCTTCCAGCAAGTGTTCAGTTGGTTAGTCTGGATGATTTCTCTACAATTTAGTTGTAATTCCAGATTGACCCTGGAGGGAAGTTAGTGTAGCTTCCATTTACTCCTCTGCCATCTTGGATCCTTCATTGTGGTTTTAATTTGCATCTCTCTGATGGCTAGTGATGTTGAGCATCCTTAAAATAAATATAACTTATTTAATCACGTCAAGGTTCAAGAAGACCATGAAGAAAACTTTATAATAACCACCTAAGTTTAAAGACTGGTTATGGTTAAATATTAACACTGCTTCAAAAATAACATACGCCTTGTTAAGAACTGATTTTTTATAGTATTAATGTCACTCCAATAAATTCAATAAAAATTGTTTTTTAAATTGACATTTTATGTCTGGTCTGGTCTCCTTTAATGGTCAATCATAATTTATATTACTTTTTACAAGGTTCACTGAGTATTGTAACTATTTTTCATTCATGCCTAGGCTAGATTCAATAGCACTTTTGTACTGCAATATGAAATGCATGAAAAGTCACTCATGTTTTTCTTTGTTTTTTCATGTTTTTCATTATATCAATTACTTTATCTTAATATCAGTACCCTGAAGCATTTTAAATATTCATGTAGACATATTAAGATGCCTTCAAGTTTTAAGATAAGTAGATTATCTATTTAACCTAAAGGAATAATTCCAATTCTACAAAGAAAACAAATCACTGAAAAATATCATAAATCTTTCCTTCATAACATTTCCCAGATTTACAGCACAGGAATTTTTTACTATTCTTGTGAGAATAACATAATTCTGTATGCTTATATACTACTTTCCTAATAATTATCAACTCACTCATCTTTTTGACAGCCATGAGTAATAAACAGGAAAATATTATTTCTATGTCATATTGAGGAAACTGAGGTAAAGACTCCATAAGAAATTTCCCCAAACACAGAATTAATGTACAACTAAGTCAGTGGAAGAAAAGGCAGAAAACAAAATATGGGAAAAATCACGAGGGAACACAATTTTCATTGAGTTAGATCTGACACTTGTTTTTGGCTAACTTTTGGCATCTGAATCCAAAAATGATCCCAGTTTTTCTCTATCATGTCAACATTTTAAGGTACAGGATACCCTCCCTTTGTCCCAAAAATCATACAAAATGTACATACAAAGGAAAATAAAGAAAAAAATTACCTGAATATACTGTTTATTTAGAGTTATTTTATTCATATAAAGGCTATATATTTTTACTGTAAGTCAAATTGTGTACAAGTAGTAAAGTTCTGCTACCAAACATACATATTAAGGTATTTTATCTTTTCAAACGACAAGCTAGGAAATGTCAAAATGAGATACTTGAAACAGTCCCCTTCAGTTGGCAAAACTTTAACAAATTGCTTCATGAGACCCAGTTTTATGTGCAGAGGTGGGAATATAATATTCTTTCTGTCAACAAGTGGCTCATGCAGAATGTTTGGATCACCAGGTTTGAGGTCAGATCTTGTAGGCCAGTTTGACTCCACCTAATGCTTCTCATGAGCTCTACTGTCCCACATACACAGAAAACAGGGACACTTGGTGTATCTGCATTGCTGACCAAGAAGGAAACAGACCATTTTAAAGTCAACACAGATGATCCAATTGTGCTTGTGATATTGCAACATATCAATGACTATATATTCTTCATGAAAACAATTGGGACTGCACCAAATAAATTGTCATTTTGGAGGAGGACACACTTCAAGCTTCGCTTTGAGCTATTGATGAACAATATCCATTCACATGTGTTCTAGATTGGAATTCCCAATTCCTCCATTAAACCATGTATGTTATGCCGATACACAAAGCCACTGTCACTTCAGAAATACTACAGAAATGCACCTTCTCTTGATTGAAAGGAGGATACCTTTGCTCCTTTTTCACGCAAATTTTTCTCATGCAGTCTTGATGCTAGGAATTCTGAAGCCTTTTTGGAGAGTCCCAAATCTTGTGCCAAATCATTCAACTCATGCTGATCAAATCCCTTACAAACTGCGTCATCTTTAATTTCAAAATCTTCATCATTGCTGTCACTTAGTTCTTCACCATACTACTATTTTTCGAAAGAAGGTAGTTCAATGAAAACTGGCACTGGGATTTCAGCTGAATGAGACACCGGGCGTATAGCTGATAGTGGGCTAAGATACTCTATTTTACATTTATTTTTCTTGTTCTCTCCTGACATTTTCAATATACAAAAGTGAGAGTCACTTTAATGATCTCTGGGCCCTCGCCAAACCATAGGTATACCAAATGGCAATTTATCATGTGTTTCCTTCGTCCACATTTGTAAACTCTCAACACACCACTTGCACATCTTGTGAGGGGCCCAAGACTTATCTTGATCACCAAGTTTTACTTTAAAATGTGCAAAATAGGCTTGCCTGAAATGCGCTAATGTTTGTCCTTTGACTGGGAATGGTGAAACTGCCACAGATACAATAAAATGAATCAGGGTTGTTTAGGCACTTACGATGAGAAATAGCAGAGGCAGACATGATCTGAAGGAAAGGAAGTAAGTATGTATGTAAATTAAAAAATAAATTTTGCTAACTCCTTGTCTACAGACAAGAACTCGGACTACACTTCAGCATACAATTCACTATTTAGAGCGGCGCACAACTTCTTACCACACTGACTCATGTGTAACTGAATAGCCTAAACAAGTATGAACCTGTCTCCAGGGTTGTCCCCCACCCCTCCCCACTTGAGGGAGGTTTGCTCTCAGTCAATAGGAGAGAACTGGTTCTTCCCTTGATCCAGGCTCAACCCAGCCTAAAATGGTTGCATCAAGATAAGATGTGCAGAAAAACTTGATGTGATAGAAGAAAACAAAATTCAGTTTTGAAATCAGTATTCTTATTTAAGTATATAAAAACTGAAAAATTGAACTCAACAGGAATTATGTCAAAAACTGTTTCCCTGTGTTATTCAGTGTTCCTTATAACTAAAAGTAGTCATGGGTTGTTTCACCATAAAAAACAGTAGGGACAGAAAAAACAAAAAACAAAAAACAGTAGGGACAAAAAAAAAAAAAAGTAAGGACGAATGATAAAAAAGTATATTGAAGCCCACAACTTGTCATAAGCTATGTAGGTAGAACAGGCTATACTAAGTAACAAAGAAATACTGAAATTTTGTGGCTTAACAGAACAAACTTCATTTTTCTCTTATCAACCAGGTTGTTCTCCTCAATGACTCTCCTTCAACTTGTAACTCAGGACTCAAGGCATGTGCCACTATGTATCTAAATCATCTTGAACACATGGTGTCTAAAATCATGCAGAAGGGAAAAGGAGGCTGGAGGATAGGATCATACAGGGTATTTTAAATGCAAGTCTTGAAACTAGCTTAAATCAATGCTGACTATATCCCATTGTCCAGAAGTTAATCCATGCTCCCAATCTAAGACTGGATAAAATAGTCTTAGGTGCCTGGGAAGAGAAAAATAAAATGGGATCCAGTAAGAATCATAACATTTTCTTTGTCACAAGCTAGCTGGTGGTTAGGCAATGGATTGATAGAACAAGCTTCTTAAAATATTGGATTAAGTTTCACGAGAACCCATGTTTTATTTCAACCTTCTGAGGTGGGATAAAACAATTTTATTTTGGGCAAATGTCATATGCTATGTTATATACTTTAAATCCTTATATCATAATTTCCTAGGCCCAACTTTTAACATTCTATGATCCTACGGAGGAAAGACAATTCAAAGTTCTCACATCAACTATAGGATAGAATAAAGTAAATTAATGTTAAGTAATGATTAGAAGTACAGGGAAAGATATGTTATTTCTCAGGAATGATCCAGTTAAGAACAGAGAAGACTGGACCTCATTTAAAAATAACAACGGTAGTAGGTTGGTGAAGGTCCCTTGTTGATAATCACACATTTTCCATTTTTATTGATGTAAATCATGGCTTCCTTCTATTTCTTTTCATTCAAAGAAATCTCTGTTAAGTACCAACAATGTGGAAGGCTTAGATGCTGTTGACCTAAAACCAAAATAAAACTCAGGATGATTTTCAAGGTTTTTGATTTTTTTTTTTATGACATGTAAGTTATGCAAGTTGTGATTCTCCAGAGAAACAGGACCAATAGGACATATTCAGTTATATACAAGAGGAAATTTATTATAGGAATTGAATTATGGATATGCGGAAGTCCCACAACTTGCCACGTGCAGGTTGGAGAACCAGAAAGTAGGTGAGGTAATTCAGTCTGAGCCTGAGAACCAGAATAGCTGACTATGTAAGTCCCAGTCCTGTTCAAAGTTCCAAAAACCAGGAAAACTGATGTCTGTGGGCAGGAGAAGATGGACGTCCTTCACTCAAGCAAAGAGAACAAATGCACCCTCCCTGTTTTGTTTTGCTTTGTTTTGTTTTTTCCTTTTTAGGCTCTCAATAGGCTAGATGATGCCCCACTGCATTGATTAGGGTGATCATCTGTCCAATGATTCAACTGCTAATCTCTTCCAGAAACAACCTCACAGACGCACCCAGAAATATTGGTTTACCAGCTATCTGGGGAGTCTTTAGCCACTCGAGTTGAAGTATAAAATGAATTATATAAGCTGGTAAAGGGAAATATAGAACTTATTATGATAAAGAAAGAAAAAGCTGAAATCCTTAAAGATTCACTTTGTCCTTAGAGATTTACTTTGGGGACAATAATATCAGCTATACAAAAATGCCTTGTGACACCTCTTACTGAGGATTTTGTAAAATAAATAGAGTTTGTTTCACAACTATCCATAAATCAAAAACCTCTTGTATTAGGAAACTGCACTCTTAAATATTGATATTTTTAGTTCTGTGAGAAACGCTCACAATAAAAAACCGGGACACAGGACTTGAGCAGTAAAGCGAGGCCTTTATTCACGAGTCTGCAGAGCCGGGCGCACCCTCACAGCCAGGAGAATGCACGCCAAATAGACAAAGGAACCTGGTTTTATAGTCTTAGCTTCCCCACCCTGAAATTGCCACCTAAAAGTGAGAGCGATTAGCTTCCCCGCCCTAACGCAACTAGTTTCCCCTCCCCTCTCCTTCTTCCCTGTTTCTCCATGACCTGATACTCTGGAGGTACAATCTAAGGCGTTCATCTAAATGCCCCTATTGTGATTTCTGAATATGCTAATACTGTCAACTCCCTTCTCAGAGATCCTTTAATTACATTTGCCCTTAAGACCCTTTAATTACATTTGCCCTTTGTTACCAATGACCTTTTACTGGTTTGGGAGTCACTATGACCTTGTTTCTAACAGTTCTAAAACATGTTTGTTGGCAACATAGAGAAAGTCTTGTCCATCAACCATCAGGTTATTCCCCTGTGTAAACTGGTATATTGTTTTTTATTAATGTTTTTTTTTCCCCCTCAGGAATGCTGTGATGGAAGTAGATCCCTCGCAGATGAGGGCCACCTGGAATGCCTAACTGTGGAACTTTACTGTCTTGCTGGAGAATGAAAAGTCATTTTTAAATATTCACATTTTTTCTCTACTCAGATTTATCAAAGGCAAGTTGAGAAAGGTGATTTGTTTCTGAAAGAAGAAAAAGTGTCCCACAATGCTTTTTAACACACATTTTAAGTAGGCCCCACAAATAGACTTTTGGGTTGCTAATGAAGTGAATTTATTCTTTGTGCCAGTAGCCAAGCAATGGAACATAATTACATCAAAGCCTTTCTTTTGACCTCAAAGTTACAATAGACTTCACTCAACTTACAGACTGTTTGAAGTGTCAAAATGATCCTCATCGCCTCTGATATAGAGCAGGTTTGAGTCTCACAAATGCCCAAATTCTTAATTAACACTAATCAAATCAATCAAACCTTCATCAGCATTCAGCTGTTATTACCTTCTATCGGAGATTATTGTCTCTCTGTTCCAAATAAAAACAAATATTACTTTGTTAAATAGAAATACCTTTGTTCTTGCTAAGTGCCTGCAGGAAAACATTTCTTATTAAAGCTATTAACTGTGTGTGCTCTGAAGTTTTAGTTTCTTAACGATACTATAAAATCCAAAATAAATACAGTTCTGGATTTTTATATACTTTATGCCTTATAGTTTTAAACTAAGCTATGAAACAATATTTCTATATATAGTCCATTACAACTGTAATTTCTTAATTAAAGTGTTTTTAAGCCTTAAAAGTTTTAGACATTATTTTCTGAGTCACTTATAGTTTGAAGGATATATTAAAATATACAGCTATAAAAGAATGATTTGTTATGATTAAAGCCTTGTGTCAGTAAGGCACCTTACTTTAAACTAAATGGTTCAAAGTGACCGTTGTGGCTGCGCTGGTTGGGCATCATTCAGCAAAGCAAAAGGTTGCTGGTTCAATTCTCAGCCTGGGCACATGCCTGGATTGCAGGCTGGCTGGGGGATGTGCAAAAGGTAACTGATCAATGTTCCTTTCACACATGAATGTTTCTCTCACTCCCTTTCTTTCTCTCTTCCCCTCTCTCTAAAAATAAATAAAAATTTAAAAACAAAACAAGTGGTTCTTGCCCACTGGTTCTCAATCTGGACTATACAACATTGAAGAACCTGGAGGGCTTTATGCTGAATAAAATAAGCCAGACAGAAAAGACACATACTGGATGGTGTCACTTATATGTGGAATCTAAAAAATAAAACTTGAGGTTATAAAAACAGAGCATAGGATGGTGTTTGCCCAGGGCTGGGGTTTGGGGAAATGGGAGAGGTTGCCAAAAAAACTACAAACTCTCAGTTAAAAGATGAATAAATTCTGAGGATCTAATATATAGCATGGTAATTATAACTGATAATACTGTGTTTTATATTTGAAATTTGTGAAGATAGTGGACCTTAAGCATTCCCACCAAAAAGAAAAAAAAAAGTGACTATATGAAATGAGGAATGTTTTCATTAATTTGATTACTTGAATCCTTCCACATTTAAATATATCAAGGCAACATCTTGTACATTTTAAATCCATTACAATTTTATTAGTTAATTATACTTTAACAAAGCTGGGAAAAATTTCTTTTAATTCACCAAAGATATTTTAAAAACTTTGATGTCCAGACCACATCCCAGACCAAGTGAATCAAGATCTCTTTAGGTATGACCGAAGTGTCAGTATTTTTTAAAACACCCCAGATGACTTTTAATGTCCCTACAAAGTTGAGGACCACTGCTCTAACAGATGATCATGTTGTTAAGATGTTTGTTATCTAACAATACAAATTTTTGAAGAAAATACATATTTAATTCCCAGACATGCTATCACGAGCCTAATCTTTAGAAATTTCCCATCACTGACCATATCTTATCCATGAACTGTTTATAGAAGGCTTGTTGAGAGTACCAATTCTATTTTGAATATGCTAAAAGCCATTCTGCTTTCCTTTTACTAAATAATATTGTAACATATATTTAATTAGCATACAAGTTTAAAATAAACAAAGGTATTAGCCTTTTGACTGGAATATTTGCCTCTCAAGGTACTAAGGGGATAATTCTCAGATCTCAGAAAATCTTTTCTGTTCCAGCAACTTCTCTATTCCTCAAGGAGGTGTGTGTGAGCACATACAATTTATTTTTGTATTAACAAGGGGAAAGTGACTAAGCTGCACATTCTATCACACCCACTGCAAATTTAAAGAATTTTTGAGGTGCATGTGTGCCAGAATGTCTCTAATGCTCAGACTCACTCATCCCAATCCTTAAACTGGCTCTCCCCATGCTATTTTAATCTGTACAGACCCAATCATACACAATGTACATAATAACATGGCAGAAGATGAACTTTCTGTCAAGAATACCACTGTTAACTGTGATTGAAAAGACATGAATCCTGCTTAAATTATGAAATATTCTTAGCCCTATTGAATTTGCGAGGGAAGAAATATCCAAAAGATAAAATTCAAATCTCTCTGAGATCCTCTGAGACCTTCTAAATAATAGAAGGAGACCTACAAATAATATATAATAATAAATTTATTTTATAGATTAAAAATCAAAGGTTGCAAAGGTTATAATAGGCCACTAAAATGAGTTGAATTATCTTTTAGATAAATAGGGGTCTTTGACCCATGAATTAAGTATGTCCTTTTGCTTTTTCGTATCTACTCAGAGTCAATATTGCCTGCTTAAAAAGTTTGATAAGCAAAGGAATACTGATTTAGCTCCTTAATGAAGGTCTAAGAGGGCTAAGTACCTAGTTTTATACCTAAAAACAAAAGCCAGTACACTAAAAAAAAGCAACTAATTTTCTTTTTCCTATACCACAGCAGCCTTATCTTAGTCTTTGGAGAACATTCTAGCAGTTAACAACTAAAGTAACATGGGTTTAGAATAGTCAGATTTGATATCAGGAGCTGTTTCCTGCTGGTCCCCTGCCATGCCAAGGTCTAACCCTTTAAGTTCTATATATAGACACTATCTGAAGATTTAGGATCCCTTAAGGACCCCACCAAGGGGGTTTGTGGCAAGGATATATTCAAAAGGCTTGGAGTAGCAGATATATACCATTTGGAAAGAAAAATTTTATTATATTAACAATTGGCCTGTCTATTCTGACTATTATGCATGGCCCTACAATTCCAGCATTTATACTACTGATTAGAGATTTGGATTTTTAGCCTGATGGTTTTGTTCTGATTATTACATATTTTTCTCTGTCTTTCATTAAGAGAAGATATTTTGACAAAAATTATTGGAGAAGAGAGACAGAGAGGGAGGAGTGGGGAAAGAATGATGTTGAATATGTGTGTGTGTGTGTGTGTGTGTGTGAGAGAGAGAGAGAGAGAGAGAGAGAGAGAGAGTCTATCTAGACAATAATTCTAATTACATAAAAAATCCCCCCTCCCAACCTTTCCAAATAGTCCAGGCTTGCAAAGGACTTGCAGCGACAGGCTTCTGCCATTCACAATCAGTCTCTCCATTTATCAATTTTAGCTTGCACAGTAGTGGGTAGAATACAAATGCAAAAAAACCCAGGAATGATGATAATCTGAGCACAACCTCCCCTAGATAGTAATGACTGCTGGTGGGAGCAGGTGCTAAGATGCAATAAAATTCATGTTAAGCAGCATTTTTATTCTGTTGTCTATCAGATGCGCTACCTAAGATATCTCTTGGTGTCATGTGGCAAACTGTCAGTCAATTCTATTTGGACATTTAATGACCACAAAACTAACTGTGTTTCTATCACAAACAAAAACTTGTCCTGAACCAGTTCTACTAGATGCCATGAGGTTAACTCAACTTCCCAGCATTCATTGATTGATTTGTGAGAAGTATGAGTCCCACAGCTATGTGATCGTGATTTCAACATCTTTTATGCCATTAACCTTTATTCAATTCAGTTGCAAAATGCTCCTTTTTATTTGGTCTCAGACTGAATTTGATAGCTGTTGCCAGATTGACAATCTGAAAAACTGACCATGTAGCACTGGCCAGTGATATCCTTAGGAGCACCCAGATTGGGAATGGCCAGGATGGATCATTACAGAGGTTATAGAAGGCTCCCCATATCTTTTGAACTGTTTCTTTATAAGCTAGGATCCACACCAATGAGATGTCACACCTTTTTAGCTCAGGTTTCATCCCCTTTAAAAGCACTTAGCCTGTTCAGATGAGCGATTAAACTTTTTCAGTCATTTAAACCATAATGAAAATGAGTTTGTCAGATTCTTTTCTGAAAGAGGCTTCTGTAAGTAAAAGGATGAGAAATACATGAATATTTTTATGACTTGAAAAACAGGTATGCCTGAGGGAGAAGAAGATGAAGAGAGACAGATGGATGAGCAAAAACATACTGTTGTCTACCTCACATGTTTTGCCTAAATGGCCCTGTCCCTAGCTTTGATAAAGGAGAACATCTCCTTCCCAAAGGCTGAATCAACTTCTGTAGTCCTCTTTCCCAATGGGACTCATTAAACAGAACGTTATTTTATGCTATGACAGAAGAGACTATTTTTCTTTCTATGTGCATTCTCTATGTGTGTTCTCCTCTTTTTCCTTAGTAAATAGCATGGTTTTTAGCAAGAATTCCTTACAGCTATGTATAGAACATGACCAAATGCCCTCTGAAATGTTTGGCACTTCTAGGAAGGCTGTATGAAGAAGATTGACTCATTAGGGTCAGGACCCTTTTGTTGTCTCCTGCTTCCTCCTGTTACCAGCCTGGTCTTAATGGCTAGGGTTTTAGTGATCAGCTTATAGTAATTAAATTCATCCTTTGTGTACTCTTAAGTCTTTGACCCCTTTTTCACATAACCTTATTGTCTTAGAACCTTGAGAAACTTCATTGCTTCACTGGGTCTGTGGTGGACCTGCACCCACGCAATTAAATTGAAATATATGACAGACACAAAACTGTAATGAATTTTCCCATTTAATTTCATGACCACTAACTCTATTTTAAATTATTTATTTTTGTTATGGGAGAATATACATGCATAAAATTTACCATTTTAACCATCTTTGAGTGTAAAGTTCAGTTGCATTAAGTACATTCAGATTGCTGTACAATTATCACCACAATCTATCTCCAGAACTTTTTACAACTTGCAGAACTGAATCCCTCTACCATTAAGTAATAACTCCTCACTCTTCCCTCTCCCCAGCCTCAGGAAACTACCATTCTACCTTCTTTCCTTGCTGTTACAATGGGAATTATATGTAACATCCTAGAGTCATAATATTTTAATTTGAATTTATACCAGTTTAACTTTAATAACATATAAAACCTTTGCTCCTTTACAGCTCCATCCCTACTGTCTTTCAGTTATTGATGTCATTAACTGCATCTCTACATTGTATATCCCAAAACAGAGAAGGATAATTATTGTTTTTCACCCATTAGTTTCTTAAATGATGTAGGAAAAAAGTATAGCTACAAACCCAAATTACAGTAATACTACCTTATATGATTGTCAAGGTAAATACATTTACAAAAGATCTTTATTTTTTCATACATCTCTGAGGTATTGTCTACTGTCTTTCAATTAAAAATGAAGGTCATCCTTACTATTTACTGCAGGTCAGGTCCAATTGGTAATAAACTCCCTAAGCTTTTGTTGATCTGAGAATATCTTAACTGCATCCACATTTTTAAGGGATAAGGGACAGTTTTGCCAGTTATAGGATTCTTGATTAACAGTTTTTATTTTTCAGCAGTTTAAGTATATCAATGCTTTGTCATCTAGTCTCCAAGATTTCTGATGATAATCTGTTTATAATCTTACTGAAAATTCTCATATATAAGGAGTCACTTCTCCCTTGCTGCTGTCTAAATTCTCTCTTTGACTTTGGCTTAAAAGTATTTGATTTTAATGTGTTACAGTGCAGGTCTTTAAACATATCCTGCTTAGAGTTTTTGAATTCCCTGAATGTTTATGTTCATAATTTTCATTGAATTTTAAAAGTTTGTGTACATTATTTCCTCAATCTCTCTTTCTCTTTCTCTCTCTCCTTCTGAGACAGACACAATGTACATATTGATCCACTTGATGTGTCTCGAAGTTCTGTTCACTTTTCTACAATCTTTTTTCTCTCTGCACCTCAAGTTTGATCATTTCATTGTCCATCCAATTATCACATTCACAGATCCCTCTGACTGTTCAAATCTTCATTTGAATCCTTCTACTAAAATTTTTATTTCAATTCTTGAAATTTTTACTTCAAGAATTTCTTTTTAGTTGCTTTTTTGTATTTCTCATTAATTATGTTTCCATTTTGTTCATACATTGTTTTCTTGATTTGCTCTCATTTTGCTTTAGCTTTCTGAACATCCTTAAGCCAGTTGTTTTAAAGTTTTTGCCTAGTAATTCTGCCATCTTCTCTTTTTCAGGGGTAGTTTCTTTTGACTCATTTCTCTCCTTGGAATGTTCCATACCTTCATATTACTGGGTATTATGAGTTATTTTTGTTGTTGAAAACCGGACATTTGAATCTTATAATTTGGTAACTCTGGAGATCATATTCTCTCTTCTCTGGGATTTAATGCTATTTTTTTGTTTGTTTGTTTTGTTTGTATTATTGTACAGTGTCCCTATGCCAGTGATGATTTAAAATCTTCTCAGGTCTTTTCTGAGTTTTCACTTTTCCTGAACATACACAGTAACTTTCTAAATTCCCCTGAATGTGTGGTTGCTTTCAAATAACAGAGTCCTTAAATGAATTAGTCCAAAAAAGGTAAAAAGAGAAAAATAAGTGGGGGAAATCTCTAATCACATAGAAATCACTTCAGCTATCAGGCTAGGTACTTACAACAATGGGGCTAAGTGTGCAGCAATATCTTTCTCTCTGTCTGTACCCCTGCAATCAGGAGCAGTAATGGGCAATCAGAGCACAGATCCCTGGTATTTTGATGAACAAGATTCTTACCATCCACACTGGTTTCTGCAAGAAGCATGCAAGTTGCTCAGAAATGTGTGTCCAGCTGCTGGCCAAGAGGCTGGTGTTAGGAATGGGTACCCACTCTGAACTAAGAGCTAAAATTGATTGAAATTAATCACAATTTATTATTTAAGCCTTCTAGCATTCAATAGATTACAGAGTTTCAAAAGAGTTGCACCAGATTCTGCCAGTGCAATTATTGTCTAGGTGAGAAGTCAGATTTATGTTTCTTCCTATTCTGTCATGTTTCTTCCAACTCCTCTATGACTATTCACTCTTAAATTTACCTGTAAGTTGTACAAAGTTTATCTGGAAAAATTTCAACCATGTTAATATAATGAGAATGGTTTGCGTGACATCAGTGTAACCTGACAGCCAAGGAGAGTGGACTGAAATGTGCATGTGTGAAAAATGATGACTTCACTGTACTAGTCAGTGGAGACAATAGATGCTATTGAGTGAGCATGTGTACTGTGTGGCTGTCACATTCAAAATGAGCAAAAAGTGCAATGAATCTGCCTCAAATTTTGTGTTAAGCTTGAACATTCCTCCTCGGAAACTATTTGGATTTTTCAGAAGGCTGCAGCTATGGGCAACGTGATTGGCATGTTCATCATGACAACACACCTGCTTATGCATCACATCTTATGCAGAATTTTTGGCAAATCATCAAATCACCCAGGTGGCTCAGCCCCGCTATAGTCCAGATTTGGTACCCTGAAATTTCTTTTTCCAAAACTAAAATCATCTTTGAAAGGGAAGAGATTTCAGACCATCAGTGAGATTCAATAAAATATGGCAGGGCAGCTGGTTGCAACAGGGAGAAGTGTGTGAAGTCCCAATGTGCCTCCTTTGAAGGAGACTGAGGCGTCATTGTCCTATGTACAATGTTTCTTGAATCTTCTTCAATAAATGTCCCTGATTTTCATATTACATGGCTGGACAGATGTTTTACATTATTGAATCTACTGAATTGCCTCTGAACTCCCAGGTTGTATATATTCCAAATGATTTCAGCTATGTACATCTGGCCTATAAATTATTGAATTATGGAGTTTGTGTGACACTCTTAGGTTTATTAGATGAACTCACATACTAAGACACAGCAAAACTGGGTTCTATTTTTCTCAATTCTGAGGGACAATTTATAGTGCAAAGATTAAATAATTTTCTTTCTCAAAATAATGAAATAATGAGAAGTGATTTCCTTCCTCCAACCAAACTTTTAAGTTCTAGGAGAGAAACTTAAAAAAAGGAAAAAAAAAGGTTTTTAAGTCTTACAATGTTTCTGAGCCTCTAAAGGTAAAAAAGTATTATGTCATATAAATAATAAAAACCTGTATATATCTTGTTTTAATCTTTTGCTCAAGTAAATGTTACTTTGGGGATCTTAAACTTTAAACTAAAAAACTCATACCAATCTTTATCTTAATAAAGTCTATAAAGACCAGTAGGGCTAACTTTACATTTGAGAAATACTGAATAATTTATACCCAGGGGGCAAAGTTGTTTCTAAATTAAAATGCCCGTTCTTTCTCTTTTAAATTAAAGTTTTAAATTGTCCTTATTATGATAGTTAAATTTTCTTATGGTGTGTATCTTTGTTTGAATTAAATGTTAGAGAAAAATGTCTGGAGATGAATATGTATGCATTTTGTTTTTAGAAATCTCTAACAGACTTTTCTTTTGCCTTCACTATCAAAACACATAAAAGCAAATTTAGTATCCACTTGAATAAATTTGCTTAGCTCTGATGATTAGTAGCTTTTCTTAGTACCAGCTCTTTAGCAGTATACTCTTCCCAAAGATAAGTGATGCTTTTCAGTTTTGCTGAACTTTGAAGTTGTTGCCTACCTACCAATTTCCTAGAAGACCTGTAAATGCCACAGCCCTTACTGACCTACCCCATATGAAAAAAAAAAAAAAAAAATTGGCATTAAAGTATACTAAAGGTGACCAATTTCACTAAACACCAGAATGCAATAGAATGTGTAACCCTGGAAGCTTGCATTTATGCCTAGAGGGACATTCTGATTCTAGGGAGGTGGTCTGATTACCCTCATTTATAGAAGTATTTAATGCCACAAACATGTCTTCCAATTTCTAGATCACTTCAACATTAACTCTAAAGGCCAGCACTGGCTCAGAGATCCTTTAGTATTCCCTACAAACCTTCAATGTGATCTCTCTTTATTCCTCCTCTCAAGGCAATTTTACCAAAAGGGAAAAATTAAAGAGATACCTTGCATGTCTCAGGCAAATTTTCACTGAAAATAACACTTGATGACTTCTACTGATAAGGCTTAACTAGTTCACACTTATTTTCCTTTCTCTCTAATGACTTATGATGTATCTTTCCTCACTATATATGTGATTTTCTTTTTCCTGTAGCAAACATGGGATTTGTTTTCTTACTTTTGTTTCAAAACATAAAATACTAGTTTCTGTACTTGCGACCTGCCAACTTGTCATGGACTAAATGCTTGTGTCTTCCCAAAATTCGCATGTTGAAACCCTATTATCCAATATGATGGTATTAGGAGGAGGAGCCTTTGAGAATTAATTAGGATTAGCTGAGATCATGAGGGTGAAGACTTTGTTCTGCTCTTGTCCAAGTGAGTGGGCAATCTACAACCTGGAAGTGTGTTGTCACTGAGACTCAGCCATGACCTCAGCCTTCCAGCCTCCAGAACTGTGAGAAATAAATTTCTGTTGTGTCTAAGCCACCCAGTCTATGGTATTCCATTACAGCACTCTGAGCAGACAAAGACAGCACTGAAGACACCTTGAATCCACTCCTTTACATCTTTTTTTTTTTTCATTTGCATCCTCCCTGTTGGACTTGCCTTTGATGAGACAAATAAGTGGAGGCCAAGCCCTGCTACAATGTGTCCTGCTCTCTCAGTTCTCACATAAAAGGCCTGAGTTAAGCTGCTCACCTCAGTATCTCTATGTCCTCAATCAGAAGGGAATGTATAGCTGCCTCCATTTTAACCCTGGGTATGAGCTATACTCTCCAAATCTGTTTTACTGTTGACAGTTATCAAGGCTGTATTTTGATTTGCACCAGGCTTTTGGACTCTGTTGATAATTGATGGGATCCTACAAGGGAGATCAGGTAATTGGTTAGCATCCCACAAAGTTTTTTAACCGTTTGGAATAGTACATATAATTCAGTGTCAATTATTTAGTCTTTATCATAGTTTATGCAAAAATGTTCTGTGATTGATCACTGATTCACTATGATTTCGATTCTGTGTCTTGATCACTGGCTTAAGCTAAAAAGATAAGAGAAAACATAAACCTGCTTACTCTGCTACCTTTTACACCTGTCTGAACCTGCTTCCAGGACCATCAGAAGTAATTAGTATGGAACAAGTAAGGCATGACTACATCTTGGGGAACATCAGTAGAGACTGGCTTGGTACAGTAGGTGGTGGTCAAGATGTGATGTCAAGGTTTATATTGTTTTTGGAACAATCTGTTCATTATTTTTAACAACCAGGAAGCTTCCAGTTAATATAAGAGTTGAGGGAAAGAAATTTAAAGCAGCCAGCCACATTACAGTAGATAAGAGGATGGAGAAGATAGTGACAGTCATCAGATGAGAAGGACACCTCTCTTCAGTGCCTGTCACTCTACCCACAGCATTAGACACACACATAAGAGATCACAAAAATATATACCTAAAAATGCACACAGAGACATACACATAGACATTCACAGATAAACACAGTCACTCATAGACAAAGACACACATGCTGATTTTTCTCTTTGAGACTATTGCTTATACTGTATCCACTCCATTACTGTCACCAGAAAAGGACCAGGACCAAAGCAAGTCTGCCCTGGCATGGTCTGGAATATGTGGGTTCTTGACGTCATACAGGAAAGATTTCACAACATTTAAGTCCAGGTGATTTTGAGAGTATGTTTATTAAAGTTGGGGACAGTGAAACAAAGGAAGGGTTTAACTGAGGAGAGGCATGATCATAGTCACAGAGTGAACCTAGGCTGAGTGTTATTGGTCCTTTGGAAACATGAGGAAGATAGAGCCTAGGTGAGGCTACCTTGTCCCTTTAGAAAGAAAGTTACAGAGACAGAAGAAGTGAGCCAGGTGGGCTTCATGGACTCACTTATAGAGGCAAAAGGAGGGCCCTTGGGGTCTAATTTGGGGCATTTGCCTGGGACAAGCTGCCATTATCTACTGCCCCCCTGGTTGCAAGTCTCATGGAAATCCTTAGGGTTTAGGAGAAAGAAAGCATGCTTCAGGGTGGGCACACACTGAGGTCTTTGTCTTAAGGTTTTTTATCTGTTTCCTAAAGGTGAGAATTTTAGGGAAGTCTCTGGGGAGGATCTCAATAGAATATCCATCTGATTTCCAGGTATGTCCTTTAATATGCTGATTCATCAAAATAAGTATAGAGGGTTAGGGTTATTTTCTGGTCAGTTTTACTTTCAAAGAATGAAACTGAAGAGGGATTGGGACTGAGGCAGTCTGGAATGCATAAACCATTTGCTTCTAAGTGTCCTTGGTTAGGGAAGATGAGACCTTTGCAATTTATCATATGGCTGTAAATTGCCTGGCTTTGTTTAGCTGCCTGTCTCAGTTTCCCCATTCCACATGCCAAGAGATTTTCCTAGCTTCTTACTGTCCTTTCTCATTACCAAATGAATCACCTATGTAAAGCCAAGGTGTCTTTGAATATCAGCATCCTGTCACCCCTTTGAGCTCTTCAGTGCCTTGGGTATTAATCTCGTCTTCCTCTATACTGTAAAATTTCCACTTAAAAAATTATTTCCAAAAATATATATGCTTTTTACAATTAGATTGCATTGTGCATGAGAGAAGAAAAAACTTTGTTTTATAATCAAGATGATATCAACCATGGACCCCAAAAGGCTGAGAAAAAAAGATGTGTTAGAGTGAAGTGATTGTGGGAATGACCTGGAAATACTCCAAGGATGGAACAGATATTCATTTAGCTCTAAATAAGTGAATACCTTCTTGTCCTAGATTCTGTGAGAAGATCCAAAAATATCATATATAGCAGATAAGAGTCATTGCTTTATTCTCTTGTAACTTAGAATCTAGTGAGGAATTATAAAACTTAAAAAAAGAAGTAAAGGGGAAGTTCAGGTCAAGACGATGGCACAGGTAAACATGGCTTGCCTCCTCACACAACCACATCAAAATTAGAACTAAAATATAGAACGACCATCATTCAGAACCATCAGAAGTTGAGGTAAATGGAAGTTTGATAACTACAGAATTAAAGAAACAACGTCCTTCCAGACTGGTAGGAGGGGCACAGATGCAGAACGGGCTGGTCTCACATACATGTGTGATGTATAAAAATTCAGGAAGGGATATCTTGGGGGCAAGGAATCCCAGCCCCACACCAGGCACCCAACCCAGGATTTCAGTGCCAGGAAGATAAGTTCTCATAACTTTTACCTGTAAAAACCACCAGGGATTGAGTTGGTGGAAGAAATGTCTTGAGTTCCAAGCAGTTCCTCTTAGAGAACCCACACATGAACTTACTCAGACTCACTACCTCTGACCTCCAGCACCAGGGTAGCAGCTTGAAAGGCACCAGTGGCATACATGGAGGAACTGAAGTAGCTGGCATCAAGATGAGAGCTGGGAGACAGCTTTCTCCAAGACAGAAAGGCAGGCAGAAGCTATTATTTATTTTCTGAAGCTTCCACCACAGAGCTAGAGAACCAGCAGGTGGGTACCATATCTGAGACTCCATCAACCTGGCTAAGACTGTTTGACCCACCCTGGAGGTCCCTGATGCTCCACCTCACCCCAATGTACAGTTGTTAGTATTATAGTAGCTTTTCCAAATGAATAGTTGGTCTTGACTCAAGCTTCACAACTTTGTAAATACTTTCAAACAAACCACAGTTGACATCAGTGATCCCTCAGCCCCCATACCACTTGCTAAGTGACCCAAGGCCTAGCACTAGCAGCAGCCAGCCTAGATTCACAGCTTGGCTTCACTTGGGAATATCTAAGTTCAGCATGAGTAGCAGCCATTTCAGATTGCTTTATAGCTCAGGCATTGTGGCCCTGGGAAAAACACAGGTGAGGGCTGATGTCAGCCTACACCACTTGGGAAACCCCAGGGTCCACACACCCAGTGGACTACTACAGATCATGTTGGAGCAACACCACCCTACCCCTGTAGAGCTGATCCTCCACAGAGGGTAGAGGTTTTGGTCAATGATCACACCCAATACTTACAACTGACTAGCTTAGGTAAACATTGATTTGCCAATGTTGAGCAACCAGGGCTCAACTAGAAGAGGAGGGCATACTCAGCCCACATGAAGGGCTCATCTCAACTACCTGCTTGAGTGATAAGGGAGGCTGTGCTCCTGGATCCTACAGGATATCTACTACATTAGGCAACACTACCAAGACAGGGAGTCATAGCAGCTCTACCTAATACATAGATACAAACACAGGGAGGCTGCCAAAATGAAAAGACAAAGGAACATGGTCTAAATGAAAGAACAGAGCAAAACTCCAGAAAAAGAACAAAACAAAATGGAAATAAGCAATCTATCAGGTGCAGAGTTCAAAACACTGGTAATAAGAATGCTCAGGAAAATTAGTGAAGACCTCAACAGCATAAAAAAAATCTGGTCAGTAAGAAAGGGTACATTAATTGAAATAAAGAACAATTTACAGGGAAACAACAGTAGTAGATGAAGCTGAGAATCAAATCAATGATTTGGATCATAAGGAAGCAAAAACAATCATAGCTAAAAGAAGATAAAAAAATTTAAAAAATGAAGATTGCATAAGCAGCCTTTGAGACAACTTCTAAAGGTCCAACATTTGCATCATAGGGATGCCAGAATGAAAAGAGAAAGAGTAAAAAACTGGAAAGCTATTTGAAAAAATAATAAAATAAAACTTTCCTAATTTGGTGAAGGAAATAGACGTGCAAGTCCAGGAAGCACAGAATCTCCCAAACAAGAAGGATGTAAAGAGGCCCACTCCAAGACACATCATAAATAAAATGCCAAAAGTTAAAGATAAAAAAAGAATCTTAAAAGCAGCAAGAGTTAATTTCCTGTAGGGAAGTTTCCCTAAGACTGTCAACTGATTTCTCAAGGGAAACTTTGCAGGCAAGAAGGGACTGGCCAGAAATATTCAAAGTCATGAAAAGGAGAGACCTACAGCCAAGATTGCTCTACCTAGGAAATATATCATTTAGAACTTAAGGGCAGATAAAGAACTTCCCCCAAAATAAAGAGCTAAAGCAGTTCATCATGACCAAACCATTAATATATGAAATGTTAAAGGGACTTATTTAAGAAAAGAAGATCAAAACTATGAACAATAAAATGGTAATAAATACATATCTCTCAACAATTGAATCTAAAAAACAAACTAAGCAAACAAGAAGAACAGAGATATAATCATGAATATGGAGAGCATTTTGATCATTACCAGATGGAAGGAGGTGTGTAGGGGAATGAGTGAAGTGGTGAGGGGATTAAGAAGTACAAATAGGTAGTTATAGAATAGCCCTGGGAATGTAAAGTACAGTATAGGAAATGGAGCAGTTAAAGACCTTATACTCATTACCCATGGACATGAACAATGTTGGGGATTGCCTGAGGGAGTGTGGAGTTCTGGGTGGAGAAAGTCGAAGGGAAAAATTGGGACAACTTTAATAACATCATCAATAAAGTATAATAAAACAAACAAACAAACAAATAAATAAGTAAAGGAAGTGGAGCTCTTTTGGCCCCAAGCACTGAAGAAGCCATGGGCTTTGGTGCAGATATGGCTGAGTCCAAGAACCACAGCATGCACAAGAAGTCCTGAAAAAGGCACAGAAATGGCATCAAGAAACCCTGATCACAAAGATGTGAATCTCAAAGGGGTGGACAATTAGTTCCTGAGGAACATGCACTTTGCAAAGTAGCACAACAAGAAGGGCCTAAAGAAGATACAAGCCAGCAATGCCAAGGCCATGAACAAGTGTCCTTAGGCTATTGAGGCTCTTATACAGTCCAAGGAAGTCAAGCCCATGATCCCAAAGGGTGGCAGTCATAAGCTCGATCCACTTGCCTACATTGCTCTGCCCAAGCTTGGTAAATATGCTTGTGCTCACATTACCAAAGGTCTCAGCCTCTGTCAGCTGAAGTTCAAGATCAAGGTCTAAACCAAGCCCCAGGCTGCAGCTGCAGCTCAGACTCAGGCTGTAGCCCAGGCTCAGGTTCTCACAGCTGCCCAGGCCTCCACCAAAGGTCCACAGTAGGGGCCTCTCTCTGTTGTAAGAATGGAAGGACTGGTGTGGGCCCCTGGGCTGCTCTCTGCATGAAGCTGGTATCCTCCTCTGCTTTTGTACAAATAAACCTGAGGAAAATCAATAAATAAAGGAAGGAAGGAAGGAAGGAAGGAAGGAAGGAAGGAAGGAAGGAAAAACTAGTACTATGAGGTTTCAGCAATTAGTATATAACTTTCTCTAGCTGGGTATTTTTTCTATTAATCTATTCTTATGACACAAAAAGTAAAACTGCATTAGCATCTGCCTGAATATAATCCTTTTAAAATGCAAAGTAATCGAGTAATGTGTAACATCACGTGGGACAAAATGTCACTTATTTTTAACCAAATTTTTCACAAACAAATAAGTTAATGTGGCTACACTATAAACTAATCAGTGTAGAGTCTATTGCTTGCTTTCTAAATCAAGTAATATTTACATGTTGCACAAATTAACATATTAGCACACAAAGTGCCTTCCAAATGAAAGATTTGTTGCTTGGTTTAGTCTACTAAGTGGTTGTGAAACAAATGTTACCTTTAATATTATAAAAAAAAATACAGTCACTTGCAATAACCTACCTTATGTTTATGCAAACTGGAGAAAATTAACATCTTTTTAAGGGATCATAAGGATTATAAAGGATTATACTGACACTTTTAAACTATAATTATCATCTTCCATTAATAATAATGTACGTTTATACAAGTCTATTTATCTGCTGATTACTTATAATTGAGATAATAATCTATGGGATAAGTGGATTTTTGATGTTGTTATTGTTAAATCCCATACAGCTCCTCAATACCTATAATTTAATTTTATTGTGTAAATTTTTTGGCTGGTTTACATGCCAACTAGAGCAAGAGTCCTTGTTTGTTTCTAGGTTGAGGCAAACAGGAAGCAAAGCTGGGGATCTCAGTACTTGGGAAGGCCCATCTGCTCAAAGGAGTGGCTTTTAGGAAAATACCTGTGGATGCATTCACATGATAGCAATTCAACTAACCTCAAGGAAGGGGAGCTCATTGGCATCAACTTCCTTTGGAACCCGTGGTTGGATTATAAAAATTTACATTTGCTTTGATACTCAAGTCCCAATGTCTACAGTGTGGTCCACCAGAAAGATTCAGTTTTTAAGTCCTGTCACCAGCAACTGCAATCTTATTTTTCAAAAGCCTGCTTTCCTTAGCAGAATCTGACCATGCAATGGCCAACAGAAAATAAATATATGAAAATTTACAATGTGCAGCTGATAAGAATTAATGATTCAGCAAATTCTTCTCTCAAAACAATTATTCAGAAGATGAATTCAAATGGTCTCTCCATAGCAAAGGGAAAATCTAAGATGATCATAATGGATTATCGTCGTCGTCGGCAGCCGTCCGTCTCGAGAGACGATGGTGTAGCTTCTTAAGAGTCTATCTGCACCGCCGAGAATGGCTGTGCAGTCCGACTCGGGAGTGACACGGTATCTGTCTCCTCCCGTGTTGAATCGACATCTTGCGATGACGTTGGAGTGTCCTCTCCAGTGAAGCTGAAGCTACAGAGCCTGGGCAGGGTGATATGGAGGGTCTGCTGTTGCTCATGCAGCAGACCCCACCTCTCTTCGCAGCTGAAGGGTCCAAGGGAAAGACGGAGTCAATACAGCTTGGTTTCAGGTGCGCCGCAGGAGTTGCCGGTGTTGACTACAACGTCAAACCGCCTTAGGGACTCCGGCTCCAGATTTTCTGTCGGGGTTTACTCCCTTAGCCTTTCCCCTGAGGAGGTATGCCGCAAGGCAGCGGAGGTTTTTTGGAGTCAGAGTTTTCCTTCTCTGATGTGCCCTGACTGGAAGATCGAACCAGCGACACTTAGTTCGCAGACCAACGCTCAATCCACTGAGCCAAACCAGCCAGGATATAATGGATTATACTAAACATTAAAAGAGTTGAATAATAATAATAATAATAATAATAATAATAATAATAATAAATTTCTCAGCAATGGTTGAGAGGAGAAAATTGGCTGAATAAAGGTCAGTTTGTGGTATTTTCAATAATTTGAGGCAGCTATGACAGATTTTTGTTGATAGAGAATACAAATGTCATTAGGATATTAGTCTAGAGGAAATAATATCAGGGGATGTAAATGTAGCCCTGAGGTTCCTGTCATCTCTGTGGAGTGTTGTCATTTTAATGAGGATAGTAGTGTGCTAGGTGGGTTATTACTAATCCTTAAAACAGTCCTGGTATTGAGCACATAGATGAAAAAACAGGCCTATAGATGTTAAGCTACACACACGTGGTCTCACATCTAGGACATGGCCCTATTCAATTTGAGTGTTCCATCTATAGTACATAGTATCTTTTGATCAGTTCTGCCTAAGTCTCAACCAATTTCTGCACTTACTATGTGTATACACTGTGCATTTGTAATTTTTTGACTGCAGCATGAATATTTAATTCCATATTTCTAATAGCACCCCGATCTCCCTTTAGGGTGCCCTTTTATTTGTATATAATCTTAGAAGGAGATACAATCCCTCCCATTCCTTGTCTTTGCATGGATGGAGGGAGAGTTCATATTAGAAAAGTGAATGCTTATTTGTAGGACTTTGAATTTGGGGAGAGTGATGTTAGCCATAGTTGGGGGCTCATTGTCCACAGTGGGGTTCAGATCAGGCTGCTTCCACTAATTTGCCTTTGCTGCCCTAGCCTCCAGTGATCCTTGATTCCTATCTTTACCCAAGACTAATTTCTAAACCTCTTTTGATTCAGTTGAGTTTGTATAGCCTTCCAGTACATTCTCCTTGTGAGTAGGCTCATCAGAGTTAGTCTATTATTATGATATGGGACCTTCCTCGTTGTCTTGGCTAAAGCAAAAGGCAACAGCAAAATAAATTAAAAAAGATAAATTCTTAAAAATCAAAGGACAATTTCTTTAAGCTAAAGTCACATGTAAATTGCTTCATATAAAGTTCCTCAAGAAAACAAGTACATTCAGCAATTGTAAGTGTTAGCCTTACTGAGTGCAGAGCCAAACCACTAAAGGGAAACTTTCTGAATGAACAGAATAAGAATATCAATATACTTCATATTTTAAGTTTTTGACTCTCCAAATATATGAATTTGATATTTGATATTTAATATTTGATCTTCCTACTTTAGTATCTTTCTCTTAGGTCTTACCCCTACCCCACTATTTAAATAGCATTATTGCTCTCCTGGTAATACATTTTTTAAACAAAAAACTTATTTATGTAAATAAATATCTAAGACCTTTAAATAAAGTCAATGTGATCGAATATGCCTCTAGTGTGTATATAGCAATATAAACATTGGAGTCAGGGTAATTATTTTGATTTGAGAGGAATAAATTTCAAGAGTCCTGGTAATATTCTCCCATACACACTGTTAAGAATTTGGCTTAAAATGTATTTGATGAACTCCTCTTCCTAGGGCATTTGAAATGCATAAATTTCAACCTGGAGAAACAGCTTATTTCATGACCTTTTTAATGTATTACTTTTGACTTTTGATTTTTTTGGTTTAAAGAGTGATTTTGGTACATAACTTAATTTGGAAACAGCATCACGACTGGTAGAGGAAAATGTTGTTGAGAATCTTCTAGAATCTGGAGAAGGAAAAATTAAAATGACTTCTGAGAGAATAAAACTTTAAAATGCAGTAAAACCTCCACCTTCTGGGCATGAATACATAGTTGTAATTAACTCTTTTATTACTAGTTTTAACATTTAATTTTTTTTTTGGTGAAGTCATCCTAAAAGTGTGGTATACATTTCTCTAGTTTCATAGGCAGAATATGCCTACCCAAGAGTATCTTTTGCTATGTTCAGTTTCAGAAAGTTGTTCAAGGAAACTGATTTTATAATATCTCCATCCGATCTTGAAGGACTAAAGGGCCTTAATCAGATCTCAATTTTCTACAACTAATTCTGCTTCTATCTCTCTCCCTTTTATCTTGTTAGTATAGAAAAAGGAATATGTGCAAATTCCTAGAGTCAGATTGGCTGGGTTAAAATCACTTGTTACTTACTAGCCATGTTAGTTAATTTCTTTCCGTATCTTACCTGTAAAGTAGTGATCACAGTATATCTAATTTATAAGATCATTCATTCACTTAATATTTATTGAGCACATATTATAAGCTACTTAATACTGGGTAATAGGAATATAGAAGTGAAAAAAAAAAGAAGCAAAAATTATTTGCTTCATGGAGCTTGCATTCTGTTGTAATAGCTAACAACTGTTTAAGACATAGAGTGTTCCAGGCACTGTTCTAAATAACAAATATGTATGTATACGTTTTCACTTAATCTTGTCAACCACTTCATGGGATAGATGCAATTGATATTTCTATTACTTGAGACACAGGATCTTTAAGTAACTTGCTGAAGATCACACAGGATTGAAAGAAAAATGTAAAGGGCTAGGAAAAGTACCTATCATAAAGGAAGCATTAGATAGATGGATAGATAGATTTGATAGAAAAATAGATATTAGTTCTTATTTACTTTTCTTTCCCCCCCAGATGTAATCTTGTTTAAATAATATAGAAATATATGAAGTAAAAATAAGAGTCCTTGTAATATTCTCCCATACATACTGTTAAAAGTTTGGCTTATAATTTATTTGATGAACTCCTCTTCTGAAGGTATTTTTGAAATTAATTCCCATAATATAATATAATAATATAGTATAATATAATATAATATAAAATTTGGTTACAATCAGTATTCACTCAGAAACATCAAATGATTTTTAGTAGCAAAGAAAACCACCAATAGAGAAGTAGATTGCAAAAGGGACTTTATAAGGAATATTTAGGCAATTTCATAATTGAATTATGACATTTTTTCCCTTCACCTTCTCCTGAGGACAATAGTATGAAATATCTCTTTTTTCTGTAGTGCAGAAAAGAAAGCTCTATTTTGCCTAATTGGATTGACTGTCAACCAATTGCAAGCTTTAAATATAAGTAGTTATTTAGTGTAACAAGATACTTCAGGGCATATGCTCATTTTTATGTATGAAGAGCCATAATCTAACTCCCCTGGAACCAAGAGAAGAATTGTTCTCTGCATCTTTTTACACATTCTAAACCAAAATTGCTAGAGAACCTAGTTCCAATTTTTATTTTCTTTCTTTCATTTTGATTCATACCAACTGAAAGGCTCCAAATCTCGTTTTATAGAAATAAGTGTTTTGCTATTATAATTACCAAGAAAATAGGTCTGGTAAAGTGATTAACTAATAAAGTTTTCTGCAGTCTTTCAGACATTAGTTGTATATCTATCTTATAAGTAAGTAAAAGCTTATTCTTCAATAAACAAAACTAACTTGTGGTCTTTCAAGGTGAGATAACGTTTAATAGGTGCCAGATGGACCTACACAGAACTGTGTATGAATGTGAACTATTATATTCCAGATGTTACCTGGTCAGCAAGAGGGTATAATCTTGGGCAAAACAGGGTGTGTTTAATAATGGATATGCAAAGCAGTCAGGACAGAAATTCTATTAGTATAATTTTAATATAAAAATTGGAAAGACATAAGGCTTTAATAACATTTATTTACTAGAATTATGAAATGGCTAAATAAAGATTCTTATGAGTCAGTTTTCATTGAAGATAAGCATAAGTAAAGATAAAATGAAGAAGATGATGCTTCTCTTATTCCCATGTACTCTTCATCAGCCACATTGACAGGCAGAACAATGATTACCTAATGTATCTATCAGGAAGCTCTTTAAAAAGTGAAATTATGAGAGAGATTATTTGAAGTGTGGATTTATGTCCACATCATTAGTATTGAACCTCACCCTACGTGCGTATTGTGCCATGAGGTATTAGCAATACATGTGATGTATAATCTGTATATATAACATTCACTTACATGTGCATTGAGTGCTTCTGCACATTTTTCTCTGAAACAATAAAAATAGTTTGCAGAACAATGATCCTGTGAAGACAATAACCATTCTGTCTCTTTACTGAAGGGTGAATTTATTAGAGGGAGGTACCATGTACACTAGAGGTTGCAAACACATTTTCTTTGACCCAAATCTGGTTGGCAGAAGTGTATTATACCTCTTACACGTTATCTTCTCTACTTATTTGCTTACTTCTAAGACTCATGAGGTTTCACATTTTAAATACAGATTTTTTTTTTTTCTTTCTTGCAAAACTCTGCCAATAATGTGCATGCTTGTCTTCATGGGACCCTTCTTCCCTCTTCAGTCAGAAAATATTCTCCCAGGTTCCTGCTACAGTTTCCTCTAGTTTTTGTAGTTTTGTATTCAAACCTCTCCATTCATTAATGTCCTTGTATGCATTCAAGTCTGAGAACTTTGATGTAACTGCTGGCTCTGGTATAGGCAGATATCTGTCCCACAAAGATTCAAGCTCTCCCATATTAAGGATTATAGAGTGAGTATTGGAATGTGGCTACTGAACCAGTAACACCCCTTCATTTCCCTTTCACCTAGTGGGCCTTCTGACTAGTTCTATCAAAGTGATATAAATGCTAGTCACACAGGTCCCCAAAAGCCTGCTTTTTTGCCACCACTGGCTGGCTGTAGAGGAGATCCTAGCAGAGAGTGGTAACATCAGATGATAGAAATCTGGTACTTAAATTACCACATGGAAGGCTTTATGCAGACAAAACACATTACACACTTTCATTGTGATAAGCCAGAAAATTTGGGGGGTTATTTGCTGCAGCACAATGACTAACATACATTGGATTAATTACCATATTTCTTAAAATGTCTTAAACTAGCAACCTGAGTTTATTCCTTTATTGTTGTTATTGAAATAGTTGCTTAAATGAGATCTTGATGGCATATTAGTTTACTTCATTTGCAAGCATTCCAAACACTTAAAAATACTTTCACATGTTACTACTATTAGAGAAGTGATACCTTGTGGCAAGGACTCCAAGAACACTGGAGTGGAAAATATTGTCTAAAATATCCCCCAAATAAGGTTTAAAAGTGATTGCTTTATATGGCAATTTCTTACTAATAAGTGATTAATCATTGATAAAGTCAGCACCTCAAACTCTATCTTATGATTCTCAAAATCATTAACTCTTTAGTCTCATGATTCCCAAACAGTTTGTAAGTGATGTTACTTGACTACATAACTACATAGGAATTTTATGTAATTTATTCAACATTTCTTCAACATTGCCTGAGAAAACATTTTATGAAAAATTTCTTTGCTTGCTAGAAAATCGGAATATAATCTAAGAAAGAGCATTATGTGTTAATTGGGGCTCTAAAGCACTTTAAAAATAAGGGCAAAAAGGAGGGGAGATAAAAAAAGAAGGAGAGGATATATTTATATATAGATAAGGGGTGACCAAAACCACCAGAATTTATTTATAAAATATTGTGTATTATTATTACATGTTTAAACTTCAGTCATCTTCAAAGTATTCCCCATTTGATGCAACACACCCATCAAGATGTTTTTTCCACTGCTCAAAATAGTTTTTGGACTTTTTGATTTTGATTCTGTTCAGTGCTTCTGCCAATCTTTGTTTTACCTCTTCCACACTGGCAAAACATTTTGCTATGAGGATTTTTTTCATTCAGGGAAATAAACAAAAGTCATTCATGGTGAGATTGAGTGAATATAGTAGGGCGGGGCGCAGGGGTCATGCTGTTTTTGGTCAAAAACTGCTGATCACTCAATGTGGTGTGGGCAGGTGCACTCATAAATCACCCAACATGAAATGGGCAAACATGTTGACAGAGTCTTCAAAAACTAATTCACATGAAGCTGAACACAGCCTCTCACAACAACTCCAGCTAGTACAATGATACAGATGGGTTTCTAGAACACTCACCTAGTGGCTGGAAGTCTGTACTACAATGGTCCTACCCTTTAGAAGATAATTCCATTTTTTTTGAGGAGGGGTCTCTCCTTGTATATATATGAAAGAAAATATATTTAACATCCATCACAATAATAAGTCTAAGTAGTTTTAAGGAGAATGTATTTGTATACATATTAATAAATAGATGATCATAAACGATAGTTAAAAATAGTATATATTTGCATTAAAATAAAATTAGATGTATGAGTGCATGTAAAAGTTTGTCACATAGTAATTTATTTAAGGGAACAGCATGTTGTTAAAATATTAATTACTTCAAACCAAAGTTTTATAATATTTTTCCTCTGTATTGGGAGTTTACTTCTATAATGTCATAAAATGAAGATAAGGAGAAATAAAGTATTGCTGTCACATATTTGTTCTAGGAATATAGACTTCCTAAAGAGAAGATTTATAAAGTTATTGTCACAAGGTGGTCAGAGAGAGAAGGAGTTAGATCAGTAGAATTAAAAGAAAGAAGGAAGCAATGAAGCATAGTGGTTAAGGGATTAGCTCTGGAGTCACACTGCTTAGATTCAAATCCCAGCTCTGACACTTCCTAGCTGTGGGACTTTGGACAAGGAATTTACCCACTCTGTGCCCCAGTTTCCTCATCTGTACTTCACAGTATAGTAGGTTCCTGAATAATGTCATTTGTTCAATGTCATTTAGTTATAATGTTGATAAGATGCTGTGGGAAATCAACTCTTGTTTATATCAATTAACCTGTGATAAAACTGGCTTTGTTATATGCCATTTCACTTAAAGTTGCAGAACCACATGAAGCAGGGCTTACTATACACCATAGACCTATTGTAAAATAAAATGGCTTACTACTCCTACTATTGTTACAGGTACTACCACTACCATCTTTGCCACTGCTACTTCTATAGGATAACAAGTAAGAGTTGAATTTTGTAGAAATCAACTAAGGCATAAATTGTCATGTGGAAGTCATATTTCTAAAGCAATAAAGTATGGAGTCTAATGCAGTTAAAGATACAGGAATAGTGAAGAGAAGTTAGAGTGGTCAGCCATACCAGAGGCTGCTATTATTTGAGTGCTCTAGCTTATGTTCTGTCAGCCTTCTCTAGGTACAATAATGTTTTATTTTTATTTTTTTAAATATATTTATTGATTTGATAGAGAATGAGAGAGTAAGAGAGAGACGTCAGTTGGTTGCCTCCATATGTGCCCCGACAAGGGATGGAACCTGCAACCTTTTGTGGTATAAGGGATGCCACTCCAACCAACTGAGCCACCCTGGCCAGGGCTAAACCCAGTGATGTTCTAATTGTGGTTATAGGATAAGCAGTTAACTATGATTGGGGAAGAGTAAAATATTGAGGTCACTAGGTGGTCTGCATCAAATTCTTATCAAATGATATTATTTATTGTAAGAACTTAGTTTCCCCATACTTAGGAGTAGGGTGTTGTAGAAGACTAAAGTCAGTTTGAATTTCAATCTTTAGAGTTCTTAGGCAGTACATGATTGCTCAAGTCTACATTATTTGTGAGTGATAGAATTAGAACTCAAACCAAGTGCAGAAATAAAATGTTATAAATGTTACAGACAAAACTGGAAATACATTTATCATAGCCAAAAGGTTAATTATGAATGGAAGTAATCATTTGTTTGGTTAGTTTGGTCTTAGAAATGGAAAAGCAATTTTATTTCTTTCTGAGGAAAAACGAGGTCTTCATTTTAAAGTTAAAATATTTGAAATGCATTGCATCCCTAATGATACTTAGAGTTAGTTGACGTATGATTTCTATTCCATCTGCAATGGCTGTTCTATCACTTTTTGAGGATGCAGTTTGGCATTCTGCATGACCTTTGAACACAAAGGGAAAAAAATTTCAGTATGTTGAATGAAAGCTGTAAACGGAATGGCTCAGCAAAAGTAAATCTAATTTACTTTCTTTGGAAGTACAAAAACTATGAATAATCACAAAGTCTAAATTTATGACTGGCTAATCTCTGATTCTGAGTTATGCTTCCCACACAGCATCTTCTTTGAGTCTAGGGTATTATTCCAGAGAGGCAATTTCAAAGAGTAATGAATTCGTTCTAAACAAGAAAAATAACCAAAGGATTTAGAAAAAAATAAGAGACATTCAGGACTGAAAAACATGAGCGGACAAAGAGTTTACTTCATGGGTGCCTTTTATGATAATTATATACCTTCCTGACTCCTATCAATGGCATCCACTTATACTGTTTTGAGAGGAAGATAAAAAGAGGTAAAGAAGTAGTGGAGTATTGTGTCTATAGATTCAACCTTAGAGTCTGACCTCTTGGTCTATCCAGTTTTTTTTCATGGCAGCAAATGAAACTTTCTGCTTACTGAAACAACAATAAACCTGGTTTATCCTTAACACTGCCTCTAATCCCAAGACTACAATGTTATATTAGTTAGGTTAGGTTAGGCTTATGTTGTAGTAAACATTTTATAAATCTCTATTCCTTTTTCATACTACTATTTCATGCAGATCAGCATAGCCACTCTAGGATCCAGATTGTTGAGCGCTCTAACGTCTATTTTAGAGCTACACTGTCTCAAACACATAATTCCTAAGTTTCTTAGTACAGTAAAAGAAAAAGATGCTGGATAGTTTTTCACCAGCAGTTAAAATGCTCTGGTCCAGAATAAATGCATACCATAAACTATTTTTCAGAACTAGTCACATGGCCTTCCTTAATTTCAGGGACGTAAGGATGCAAAATCATCCTGCCATTTTTCTAGAAGGACAAGAGAACTAGCTATGAATATGTTCAATCACAGAAGGGCTCATCCACAAACGTGAACAGAGACTGGCTGTAAAAAATCTACTGGGAACCTTGTAATGAAAAGACACAGTTATCAGACAAATATAAAGGAGGATTGTCTCATTGTAAGTAAATTTGGAAAAATTGAATGAGACAGATAGAGCTTTTCCTTTGGAGAATTGTGTTTACACCTGTATATTAGAAACTTGTCATCCACCCGGTCTTTTAAATCTGTTTTGATCATAAAATATTTTAAATGATGTTTTTTAACTAGGAAACAGATTATGGTCTTTTAAAAAATAGCAGCCTATAACTTTAGTCAAGCATTTTAAACTAGAAGGAATAATAGTATATAGTAGTAATAATAATAATAATAAATAGTTTATCAATGTATAGGTTTTGGCAGGGAAAGAATAAGGAACAAGTTGGTGCCAGAGAAAAATTTACTGACTAAAAGTCACTGAGGTTGAGAGAGAACAGTTACATCATGCCAAGTAATTTCTGTTTCTCTTTCTGTTATGAAACTAGACAAGAATAGAAAGGGGAACACCTGCACAAATCTCAAGATTTTCTAGTTGATTAAGACTACTAGTTGTATATGCTACCCCCAGTAGGTAAATAGTAACAGAATGTCTAAACTCATGCTTGCTTAGGAATATTAGGTCATTGATCTTGGCACCAGTAAAATTCAAAACCTCCTTTAGGGAAGTTTGAGGTAGAAACTTAGCAGTAGGAGTATCACTGCAACTTAAGCAGGAATATGTCTTATTTTATGCTCCACTGTATCTCCATAGTCTAGCACAATTCCTAACATATAGTTGACATTCAATAAATATCTGATGAATAGATGAATGTTAATGGAATGAGTACAGTTCAAAAAAACCTTTAAAATGTAAAACACTATCTAGACATAAACTGGCAAAGGCTTAAAATGAAAAGTGTCATTTTAAAAGTTAACATGAATTAAAGTAAATGTTAGTCAACCTCTCTTTGGCATTGGTTGGTTACACAGGGTCATGGGAGATATGTCTATTAATTTCTTCTGATTAAACAAAATTAAGTAATTAAATGAAGGGTTGTTCTCTCTCTCTCTTTGAGAGCCATAATATAGCAGGTGTTAGCACTCAAGTAAGAATGATCCCCTATTCATTTAGATGCCTGAGTTTTCAGAGAGTGCTGTTACATCTGTCTTGAGGGAGCTGTAATTAAACTACACTTTATAAGAGTAATTAAATATAATGGCCATTATGATAACATACTTGGTACTTTTTTGGTTTAACACATAATTTCTTGCTACTTGTTGATTTTTACCCATTTCAAACACTTCTGAATACAATTTCTGTTGCTATTGTAAGATAAAAAAGGGGGGGGAAAAAGATCCTTTTGGGTGGATTCCCTCTTCATTCAAGACACTTTAAAAATCATTTATCTCCACTGTTATGTAATTCAAAATTTCCCTCTATACTTTACTTAAAAGATTTCCCTTTTCTGTGTCTTCATTCTCTTTTTCACATTCTGTCATTCTGTAGATTCTTAAATCACTCATATCTGTGTCTCAGAGGCTTCTTTTTCTACTTCACTTTAGGGTCTATGATTTCATAGACAGTTAGCAGAGGATTTCTTAACATAGCAGAAGAGTCCTTTCAGGGTCTAACTTTAACCTGTATTTCCAGACTTATGCTTCTTTTCACTCACTACTCACTCTTCCATACATCCCGGCTCCAAGATACTCCCTTGGTTACACATGGCATTTTGACTCTTTCCCAAACCCATTGTGCATTTGCATTTTTACACTAAATCAATTAGTATGTTTTCAGAAAACAAGATTTAACTGGTTTAGATAAAATAATATTATTTTATATTAAAAATGCCCAGAGAAAGAATGATTCTATGTTAGTTGATTCAGTGGCATAATGGAGTCATCAAAAATCTAGGTTCATTCCTGTTTCCTCTCTGCCATCTTCAGCACATTGCTTTTGTTCTTTTCATGGTCACAAGTTGGCTGAACGAGCTCCAAAAATCACATATTCAAACAACAGGGTATGAAGGCAGTTTATTTGTCTTTCATAGATTTCTAAAATAGTGAGAACTTTGCTGGAGGTCTTTGGGCATCTCCTCCTATCCCTTGTCAATCTTGTGGTGAGCAGAAGATTGGCTTAAACCAGTCTTAATTTTTCCACATCATTTACAAAGAGACCTTACTTCCTTGACAGGACTTATTGCAGAAGGTTAAACAAAACTGGGGTCTTCTTGTTAAGTAAGAAGTTGGAAAATAACCATTGAGTGGGAAACTGTGTCTTTAATAAACACAATTTTACTTCTCTATTGTAATGTTCTCTGACTCTCCATTTCCTGCAGGTAAAATTACAGCTCAACTACCAAGATTCTCTTCAGATGTCATGTCCTCTGTTATCCTCTTCGATAATGCCTATCTATAGTGGAAGTGATGCCTACCTTTGCTCTGGGAGGATATTATGGACTTTTCCAGATGAACCAGGGAGGAAAGAAATGCAGGGTGGTACAGAAGAGTATATAAAGATACAGAAGCATATTATTATATGCCTAATTAGAAAGTACAAGTAGTTCTACAATCTGAGAAGAGATGCTTTGAGAAGAACAATACTGGGAGGTAACTTTACAGGGAAATAAGGGGCTGGATTATGAAGGGTGTCACGGGAAGGATCTAGAACTGTTATGAAGGCTTCTACTGAGAGCTAGTTAGCTTAATTTGCATTCCTGATAGGGGAACACATTCTTCAACTAACAAATGCACTGAAAGTTCTCATTGGATAGATGGCAGTAAAGGCTTTTATTGGCAAATTAGAGAATCTCAGCGACTACATTGATATAAAATGACTAACTTTCTGTTTTACTTTTAAAATAATAGGAAATTTGAAGTGGATCCTCACCCCACAAGCATTTTTCATTCTCCTCTTGTCACCTGGGGATGTTAATGCATTTGGACTGCTGCCTGCAGCCTTGGCCTTGCCCCCTAAGTGAATATTCAGTGATGGCAGTGTACAAGATAGACTGCTGATTACATTTCCATTAAAGACCGGAGCCACATCTGTCTGCCAATTTTCCTGCCAATAAGAGTCATATTTTTACAATGGCTCATTTACTGTGCAGAAGAATCACTATTCTTGTCAGAGTGCAAAGAGATAGCATATGATATTTAAGATTGTAGTCATCATCAACAAATATCCTAGAGTTTCTAGTAGCTTTTACCTATCATTTTTTAACTCATATGCCTTTATTTGTGGCTAATTACATTATTGTTCACGCTTTTGGATTCTCTTTGTCCACTGCAGGTATAAACATTAAAGAGAGTGAATGTAGAGAGAAAAATTAATTATTTATTCATCAAACATCTATGAAACATTTTTTTGTGTTCCAGACATGTGTAAGGTGCCATGGTGTACAAGTAGATGCAGCATGGCTGTTGCCCTCAAAAAACTTACAATTCATCCCTTCATACCTTGAGTGTAAAGTATTTTGATAGTAAGTACAAAAACACATTTTTTATGAAGGAAACAAAAGCTGGGTTGGCCAAATAGTCCATATGGTTTTTTCCATAAAATAGAAGACACATTTTTTATTTTCACCAATAACTTCATTGATTTAGATATTTTGAGTATGTTAACTCTCTCCTGCATAATATGACATTGATCTTTCTCCATTAATGTCTCAATTTTATTGCTATCAACTTCAACTTATCTACCTGACCATAGATCATTCATCCAGTAAAAAATCTCCAGCATGAAACTTCACCAACCACTTTCGACCTGTTCAATCCATTACATCACCTTCTTCATACACTGCACAAGTATTTTTTCTGCATTTCAGTTGCATTTTTGCCTTTCTTGAAATAATAAAGCATAATATGCTGAAAAGTTACTTATTTTCTTCCATCTTCAATATTAAAATAGTTACACAAAAATTCACCAACTTTGATTTTTAAAAAATGCACATTGATATGACAGTTACCACAATACAATCTAACAAAATTGTTTTGAGTGAACTTAAAGACAACTAAGTGCTATTAAAGCCATATTATGAAAAAAACCAAATAAACTTTTTGGCCAACCCAATACTATGGTTAGCAAGAAAAACCATAAGTAAAATTTTAGGATCCAGATCATCATCAGTGGTAGATTTAATTATAATAGAGTCTCTGTAACAACAATTTTTATGATTTCATATTTTTTTCTTTTTTGATTACTCATTTTTATGTACTGAATATGTGCATCCTCCTCAAAATTTATACGTTGAAGCCCTAACCTCTAATGCGATAATATTTAGAGATCAAAATTTGTGGGGAGGTAATTAGGGTCAAATTATGTCATGAGGGTGGGGCCTTTGTGATAGGATGGTTCTTAAAAAAAAAAAAGACATCAGAGAGCTTACTTCCCCCACCCCTCAAATTTTCAACATCTCACTCTTTCAAAGTGCTCTGTGAGCACATGCATAGTGAGTAGGCAGCTACCTGTAAGCCAGGAAGAGGACTCTCACCAGAATCTGACCATGTCAGCACCCTATCTCAGACTTTCAGCCTCCAGAACTGTGAGAAAATACATTTCTGTTGTTTAAGCTACTTAGTCTATGTTGTTTTGTTCTGGCAACCTGAGGTGACTAACACACGCATCCTATAGTAGGCACCATGCCTGGTACTTTCCTTTTCCTTTTCTTAATTCTCACTATGACCCTTCATGGAAGCTATTATTGTCTTCATTTTATAAGTATGTAAACTAAGGCTAGGGGACTTAAATAATTGTCCTGTGATTGTAGAGCTAGTAAGTGGCAAGTCAGGTTTGATCCAATATCCATGTTATGTCCACTATTAAACAACATTTCATGACATAGATTCATTGATCTTCATTCTTACAAAAATATGCTACTTAGATATTTGCATTCTAAGTTCCCAAATCTCCACTTATTTTTCACCTCATAATTTAGTAATAATCAAACAAACTAATTTGTCCTTATTCCTAAGCACCTAATATGCTTGGCAATAGTCTGTCACCTAATGATTTTAAGAGCATAGAAACTAGAGAACATTTTTTCCTGAGATCCAAGTATCATGTCCTTCACTAATTTTGTAATGATGAGAAGCAATATAATAGTTGTCTGACTCAATATGATAGCACATTCATCATATGATTAGTGAGATTCTTTGGCTCTGTTTTTATGTCCTGTGGTAATTATGTGATGATATGTTCAGTGGCAGGTGGAACTGTTGGGTACATCATTTTGGTAGTGATTTGGCTGTTCTACTTTTGAGAGGTTTACTTTTTTTTTCAGTTGTGGCTCAGAGTTTCAAATATGGAATACACATAAATTTGGTAGTATTTCCTTTATCCCGTATGTTCTGAACTTGTGCATTTCTTTGGCTGGAATAATTTACATTTTTTTTTAAATCTTCACCTGCAGATATGTTTTTACTGCTTTGAGAGAGAGAGACTGAGGAACATCAATGTGAGAGAGAACCATCGATCAGTTGTCTCCCATATGAACCCCAACTGGGGTTCAAACCCGCAACCTAGTTATGTACCCTGACAGGGAATTGTACCTGCAAACAACTGAGTGACCTGGAAAGGGTGATTCTTGAGTCAATATCTTTCAAAGGAGGTCTGAATATGTTCCTATTGCTGCTTCATTGCTCTCTTTCCCTTTTTAGCAAAACTACTTGAAAGAGTGGTCTATACTAATTTATTCTAATATCTCTCCTCCCAAGCTTTTTAAAGCTAACTTAAATCAGATTTGTTTCAAACTTCTCTTATTAAGGTAGCTAATGACCTTCACATTGCTAAATCTAAGGCTTAGTTCTTGTCATTCTTGATCCATCAGCAGCATTTGACACCAGTGATCATTCCTCTTCTTTCAAATACATTTTATTCCCCTTGACTTTCAGTATATCACATTCTCTCTGTCTCTCCAGCCACTGCCCCAAGTTTCCTTTGCTGATTTATATACCTTCATCTATCAGATCTCCAAATGTTGAAGAGTCTCTGAGCTTAATCATTGGACTTCTTTTCTTCTCGTTATATTTTTTCTACATTTGATGATTTCCCATAGTCTTATGCCTCCAAATAATCTGTTTTATGTATCTATTCCTATGTAATAACTTACCCCAATATTTAGTGGTTAAAAATGTTGATAATAACTTATTGTCTGCCACAGTTTTTCAGTTAAGTTGTTCTGGTATGAGGTAAATTCTGCGGTTACTGTGAGATGTCAGCCAGAGCTGCCATCATCTGAAGGTTTGACTGGGATGACTCATTTACAGAGCTGGCAAGTTGGTCCTGCTTTTGGCTGGAGGCCTCACTTACTCTCCATGTACCCTTTTGGATAGGAAGTCATACACTTCCACTTCCATTATTGGCCACACAGGGCCATCCTTGATTTAATCTGGGAATGGACTACATAAATACATAACTACTAAGAGGTTTATATCATTAGGAGCCATTATGAGGCCAGCTACCACAGTCCACTCTTGGTCCCCAATAATATCACTCCCCCACACAAAGTACACTAACCCTTCCTCTAATACCCTCCAAAAGCTCATCTCCTTTTGCCTCAGATGCAGACTATCGTCAAGCGTATCCTCTAAATCAAGTCCAGATGTGACTAAAGTGGCTCAGGTTCAATTCATAAAGTACACTTCTTCAAGTAAAATTCATATTAACCTGCAAACTAAAGAGACAAATTATCTGTTCCTAACACATCCAGCATACATTGGTGGGACTGATGTAGGATAATTGTCCTAAATGCTCAATTTTAAAAGGGAGGTGACTAGGGGGTCCACAGGAGTAACTGCTCTCAAGCAATTATAAAATCCAGCTGGGCACATGCTACTTGTATCTTGGTTATTCATTTTGACACTTAACACCATCATTTGAGATCTTGATTCCATACTCTGAATCATTCTTTTTTTTTAACATAATAAATGTCTGTTGTTTGTAACTTAGCTGTTTTTTAATCTGCTTCCAGCCCATAGTAATTTCAGTCCAGAGCCATCTCTTTCCTTTGCATTATCTCATAATCCATTGTTCTAAGCAAGCAGTGTTTCCACAAACACAATACACTTAAAAATATTTTTGGGGTCTCCTATGAATTGTATTGGGAGTCCATTCAATTAGAAAAAAGCCACAATGATCAACAAATCTTGTCACAACAAACTCTTCTTTACCTTGACTTATATATTTAATCATTATTCCTTTCGCTTTTTCATCTTCATTTTACTATTGGAAGCAAGAAGAAGCTAGGTAATACTTTCAACCCTCTATATAGAAATATTTTTAGCTAAATAAACCTGTTTATTTAGTATATTTTTTATTTCCTATGTTATTGCAAATAGCAATGTTGCCAAATTTTCAGTTACTACATAACACTCCTCCTTTCTCTGGCTTCCAATAACATTTCATCACTTTCACTGAAGCCCTCGCTCACAATCTATTTGAGACACAGTGGGTATTGCTGACATACTTCTTGGCCCCTTAGAAGTTCACTAATACTACCCTTGAAGTTCTTCTAGTTCTGTCTGTTAATTCCAATTTGATATGCTTTGGGTTTTATTATGATGACATCCTATGCCTGGTATCAAAATCTGTATTTTTACCTTGCTTCTGCAAAGCAAACATTCCAACACATAGTTCTTAAACAATTTAAAATTGATCTTTTAATTGGTTTTTAATTTTCATAGGGTCACTAATCAAGAGTACCATAGTTGTATAGTTCTGGTTCACGGTGTCTCACGAGGTTACTATCAGACATAGCTTGGACTCTACTCTCCTGAAATCTTGACTGAGGTTGAGGGAACTGGTATCAAGGTGGCTCATTCAAATGACTAGCAAGTGGTGCTGGCTAGTTTCCAGAGACCTTCTTTTCTCTTCATGACCTCTCCACAGGGTATGAAAGATGGCTACCCCTAATAGCAACCAATTTAAGATGCTGAGACAGAAGCTCTAATGCTTTTTTATGGCTTAGCAGAGAAGTCCCACACTCTCATTTCTGCCACAGCCTGCTAGTCATACAGGGTTAGCTTTGATTCATTGTGAGAGTAAATATGTAAAGGCATATATACCAGAAAGTGCGAGTCATTGCACATCGTCTTGGTGGCTGACTACAACACTCATCACTATATAATATCTCCTCTTACCTAAATCCAATTTGTATATCTAGTTGCTTCATTAACAACTTTACTTGCATGATTAAAAGGCACCTCAACATCCCACATTAAAAAAATGAGCATTTTACATTTTTATTCTTATCCCTCAATCTGTTTCTCTTACTGTCACCCCAGCTCAGTAAAGGGCAACTCTATTCTCTTTTAGTTGCTCAGGCCAAAGTTATCTTTGGTTCATTTTTTTCCCTCACAATCCATATTAAAATTCTCAAGATACTGTTTGCTAAATTTAAAAATATATCCAAGTGTTGCTGGTTCGATTCCCAGTCAGGGCACATGACTAGGTTGCACGTCAGGTCCCCAGTTGGGGGTGCCAGTGAGAGGCAACCACACAGTGATGTTTCTCTCCCTCTCTTTCTCCTTTCCCCTCTCTCTAAAAATAAATAAATAAATAAAATTTAAAAATATATCCAGTATTTACTACATATCTTTCCATCCAAGCCATCTGTAGTCCGTCATCTCTCAACCAGATGGCAACAATAGACTGTTAACTAGCTTTGCTATTTCCTTCCTAAGTCCCATAGTCTATTCTAAAGCCAGGATTCAAAGCAATCATGTTATGCTTTAAGTCAGATCATGCAGCTTCTTTGATCAGAATGCTCCAATGTCACCCTGACTCATTATGAGTAAAAAAGCTATGTTCTGAATATGACTGACTAGGCCCTCTGTGATCTGGCTCTATTGAAACTCTGTGGTATCTACTCCTACTTATTGGTCTCGATGTTACTTGAACAAACATAGTCTCACCTCAGAGCCTTTGTATTAACTCTGTTTAGGATGCTCTATCCTTGATATCCCCATCTCTTGCTCCCTTATTTCTTTATATTTTTATTCAAATAATGTATCTCCTTATTGTTGTCATCTCTGGAACCCTACTAAATACTATAGCTCTCACACATAGTCACTTCCTATTTTCTTTACCACAATACTTCCATCTAACATTATATATTTAAATTTATGTATTAATTTAATAAAAACTGAATAAAAATGGCTCTAATACTTTGTCATTGCACATTGTGAGGGATATTTTCCCCACCCCTTAAATATGTGCAGGTTCTGTGCTTTAACTAATAGATGGCAAAGTGAGTTTCTTCGAGTTCTGCATTCAGTCTTTAAGAGTACCAGAAGATTTTGCTCCCTCACAACTGGAAACATCCTGGAATACTTCTTTTTGGAATACAGCTACTGTATTATGCAAGAGCCAAGCCACAAGGAAAGGCAATGTACAGGCATTCTGGTTGACAGTCCCAGCTAAACGTTCAACCAATAGCCAGCATACCAGCTCTGAATAAACCATTTTGGATATTAGATGAGTTTGGATATCCAGATGACTTCTTCAAAATGAGTGAAGCAAAGCTGTCCAACTGAGTCAAATCAATCTACAAAAGCAAAGAGATGAAAATAATTTTTCTTGATTCTATTGAGATAAAATTTTCATAAACTGTTGTTTGAAGCCACTAAGTTTTGGGGTTGCTTTTTGTGCCTCTGCAACTAATAGGAGCAAAATTTGTTTTCAGAATTAGAGTGACGCTGTAATGAAAAACCTAAAATATGTGATGTTGATTCTGAGTCTGCTAAGGTTGAATTTGAAGTCTTGTCAAGGAGATTGTTAGTGAAGGTTGGAAAAATAAGAAGGAAAATTTTTATTGGGAGATGGAATAAATGGGGAACTATGTTATGCAGTTGAAGAAAGTTCAGAATACTTAGGTCACAATTTGTAATATTGTGGAAAATAGAAAATATACATGTGAATTTGGTCAATGAAATTTTCAGAGAAACTTTTCAGAAAGAATATTGAAAGTACCACCTTGTTTATTTAAGCTGTATATGATGTTTTATATATAAACTAAAGAAAAAATTGCTTAATATTTCGAACAGAATATTGAGGAAACATTCTTAAGTTGTTATGCTGGGCTTAAAAATAAACCATTCTCTCCTGGAAAAACATTTTCAAAGAATGAAATAGCTTTAGGAAATTATCAAATCCAGGGTTTTGCCAATAAAACATGATTTCAAGATCAAGATCTCAAATGTGTTGCTATAAGATCCTTTGTTGAAATTTAAGGAAATTTTGAGACAGTTTAATATAGACTCTCTCAGGCAGAGGCTTCTAAGAATCATGGTATCATCGGCACTTTACATTCAGTGTGTATCCAAGTAAATGGAAAGAATGAATTTACAGGTTTTATTTTTGAGTCATGGAAAATATAGGCTTGAGAAGATGGAGACAGAAAAGGGTGGGAAGAAAGAGAGAGAACAAGAGAGAGATCTTTAAAGTTAAGAACTCCTTTCCAAAATTTATAATACAATTTATTATACATAAGGATATCTTTTCCTCTCAAGTTTATTTTTTATGTGTTTAAACAATTAAATAAATGGTCATTCTTTGGTAGTACAGTACCAAAATATTCTAGAGTAGGAGTTGGTAAACTAGAGAAGTGGGCCAGCTGCCTGCTGCTTGTTTTTGCAAATAAATTTTTATTGAAACAGAGCCATACCCATCATTTATGTATTATTAATGTCTGCTTTTACACTGCAATAACAGAACTGAATAGTAGTCAAGGAGACTATATGGTCCACAAGCCAAAAAAATATTTACTATCTACACTTTCAGAAGTTTGCTGATCCCTGTTCTGAAGCATAAATTCTTTGAGGACAGGAACCCATTGTCTACTCCATTTTTAATGCTCATCAATGCCTAAAATGGGACCATACTCAAAGTTCCATGCCAAAGTAGTCTCTGAATCATGGAATGAATTTATAAAAGCAGGGAAGAAATCAATAACCATACTGAAAGTACACAGAACAGTTCTATACAGATAATCTGTATACAGAAAACACCAATTCCTTCATCTTTCAACAAATTTTAAGGACATATTTTTGAGACTCTTGTAGAAAAGTGGCCTTCTTAAGAACATTAATTTTATTGTGTCATGAAACACTGACTCTTAGTCCAAGGGAGAGAGGGAGTAGCTCAAAGAAATTTATAGATGTGGTGATCTCTAATGGGATGAATTATAACTTGTTAAAAACTATGCTCATATATTTTTATTGAAATTACTACAACTTACACTGAAAAAGATACAGATTCTCAACATGAAAGAGGCATGGTGCCTCAGTAAATAGTTACTGAATATTTACTTCATTCTGGGAAAATTGCAAGGATTTTCCAGATATTCTAATTTGATTTTAGTCATGAGATACAGATATTATCTCTAATTCTGAGGTGAGAAAACAAAGGCTTAGAAAGTTTCAATAGTTTACCAAATTTTTATCATTAGAAAGTGGCAGATTTAGAGTTAAACCTAGATAGTCGAAGTTCAGTATTTTTTATGGTGTGCCAGCCATTCTACATTTGAGATCTGTAAATAAAAATAGATAAATCATCCTATTGAAACATAGTTTAAAATAAGGTCAAAACATCCTCAAACAGTGAACAATGAAGCACAAATTATGTAAGGAAGATGGGTAGGAGGAGTTTGGGAACTACAAGAATGTATGGTGTCAATAAAGAAAAGCATTTGATGGAGTCAGGCCTAGGTTTGGTTGGTAGAGAGGAGGAGTTCAGTACAGGCAGGGAACAAACAATGTGATGTGCAGGGGTAGGAACAGAGTGACTAAAACTCTTTCAAACTCTGTTCCGTTTCAAGCAGAGAGAAGCAATGGAACTTTCAGATCTTGCTTGAAAGTTAAGAAAGTAAAACTTTGGGAATAGAAGGGAAGGCACTTTTTCACATTTGGTAAATTCTTTATTTTAGCATTTCTTAAAAGATTTACATGAAGAAAGTGTGAAATGCAATTAAAACAGCTTGTCCACATGCCACACTGCATAGACAATGTTTCTGTCCATCTTGGAAATAATGTGCAGAATGAAAAAAGGTACACAAGATTGAAATGTAGATGAGCTCATTGTACAGAAGGTCTTTTTTTTTTTCTCCCAGAGAGTGGCTGTCTCAACTGAGTGCTCTTCAGAATCCTTTCCAACAAGTCAGTCAAATCATAGAGAAGAGTGCATTTCAGCAACAACATTAAGAATAGATCATATCCTTATTATCTTAAATATACATGAAAAAAGATAACAGCAAAAGTTTAGGAGCCAAGTATAGCTAACTATGGATACTTTCATAGTCTGTATCAGCTAAGTGCAATGTGTGAGGAGGAGAGTCTCCTCAGGGAGCCAGGGAATTGATTTTTAAGTGCTGGTACATTAATTCTACTTAGAAACACTTATCATTGTAAATAATTACTGAATATTTACTTCATTCTGGGAAATTTGCAAGAAACTTTGATTTGGGGAAACAGTATATCTTAAAGGAAGTTCCAGGAAAATAAACCAAATAAAATAATGGTCACTATAGAATAAGCTCTTTGTGGAAAAATGATGCCCCAATCTAACTTAGACCTTCAGAAAAATGAATGAAGATATGTTTTTCTTCAGACACTTAATGAATTGAATAGGATGGGACTAAAATGGATACTGGAATACAACAAGGCAGTTTAGAGCAACAAGAATCTAGTTTTAGATGAGCCTCAAGTATAAGTGATCTTCTAGCCCTGACCAGCATGGCTTGGTTTGCTGAGTGTCATCTTGCGAAGTGAAAGGTCAATGGTTTGATTCCTGATCAGGACACATGCCTGGGTTGCGGGCCCAGTCCCTGGTTGGGGCACATGTGAGAGGTAGCCCATTGATGTTTCTCTCACTCTAAAAATAAATAAATAATATCTTTAAAAAAAAGTGACCTTCTACAGGTACAGAGTCTATAAAAATAATATGGAATAAAAGAAAGTTAGAATGCATTTTATTATGCATATTCTTTAGCACAACTTCTACAAATCCCTCAAGTAATTAATGAGAAAACGAGTTTACAAAGTGTAGACTTCAAGATGTACATTTTTCTGTTCACTATAAATCTAAAAACAAGTTAAAATTAATAATGGCTTCTTTTTTTAAAATGGGGGTAATATTGAATCATATTTTCTCCTCAAGTGCAGTCCTTTTCCTAGATCCAAATCAGTAGTGGACCAGATTTGTGCACTGCTTGATGGTCAAAAAGGGAATTGAATTATAATAATAAAGGAATGTAAGAAATAAGAAAAACTCAATTTAGTTTTGGGTAGTACATCTTTTTATGCTTTCAGGGCATTTCTAAAATCTGACTTTTTTCTAAAGAAAACTACCTCCTTTACTTGTATGCTTGAGAAAATGACTTCTCTGTTGTAATATCTTTAGTATCTGGAAAATTAAATATGACAGTTAACAGAGTCATTGGTCCCTTATGTCACTCCGATGGAAGAGGCAATCTGCAAGGACCCCTGTTATCAAGATTTAAAAGAGAGTAACTTTAAATTAGTAAAACCAGTATCTCTTGTCACCCATCCAAACTTGAGAGCTCAGCTGACAATGCTAGGTCTTTTTCTGATCTATATATGATTCTCTAGAACCTGTTCTATGATGAATAATTGTTCATAAATCTTTACTTCACACAAATAGCTCTACAATTTAAAATCTGAATTAATATTTTTCATGTGTTCTCAACAAAGGAATTGCTACTATTCTATTCCTTAAATTGTACTTAGTGATGACAAGAAAATGTTCACATAAATTATTATTTACGTTTGTTTATTCTAAACCATAGAAAGAATTATGGAGATCCTAAGCAAGAATATATTTATTTATGTCACAATACAACCTCACCAATTGCTTTTGCTATCTGCATTTGAAGGTGAAGAAACTGAGTCAAGAGCAGTGCTATCTTGAATAATTTTCTCAGTTAAGATAGTTCACAGGATAAAGATGGAATTCAAACCCAAGGTCACTTGATTTCAAATACCTCTTTTCCCTGAAAAATGCCACTTTATGCAAGGACAGGAACATTCACTTATTCAACACTGGCTATGATGAAAATTTTGTTTTTGTTTTTTTACACTCGAACCTACCTAAAGGGACCTTCTCCTTAATGATGCCTGGTTTCTTCTCTCTGCATGAGGCAGTGCAGTATATCATGCATTCTACTCAATTACTGTGGCTAACAGAAGACCACTGATGGCACTTCAGTGTAAGCTGATAGGGTGGAGGGCTTTGGCCATTTCTGGGTTTATTTATTGTAGGCTCTATGTTTGATCAAAGATCTAAGTTCCTTTGAACCTGGTAAAGATCACAGTAACAATGATGAGAAAAAGAATGGCAATATCTAGATTTTCTGTAATGTTACTAGCGTTTTTGACCCTTGGGTTTTATTTTTTATTTTTTTAAGGATTTTATTTATTTACTTTTAGAGAGAGGGGAAGGGAAGGAGAAAGAGAAGGAGACAAACAAACATCAATGTTCAAGAGATACTTCAATCGGTTGCCTCTCACACACCCCTAAATGGGGATAGGGCCCACAACCCAGGTAAGTGCCCTGACTGGGAATCAAACCAGCAATTTTTTGGTTCACAGGCTGGCATTCAATCCACTGAGCCACACCAGCCAGGGCTGACCCTTGAGTTTTAAATGGTTTTGTTTTATTTCAGTAGTTATTATTCAATATATTGATAATCTTAAGACATTTCTGAGGTTATGGTTTTTATAATGCTAGAACAAAATTATACTTTATTTTTGACTAGCAATTATCATAGACAATATTTACTTTAATGTGTTTCTTATTAAACTTTTAACTATAGACTCAATCCATTAGCTTGATTTAAAAATTCACAGTATATAGTGAATTAAATAAAATCTAAAATAGAGTTGTTTTCTTTCCTAATATCCATCCCCAGCCAATCTCACTATTAACTTTTTTTTTCTTTTAGTTGCCCCACAAATTTCAAAAATTATATTCTTTTGATATGTGATTTACTAACTCATCAAATTAATACAGTGCCTAATAAATCTCTGCCATAAAAAATACCAAGAAGTTGTGCAACTCAATTTTTTTCAATTCTTCAATCTACCTCTTAATTTTTGTTAGTTATATCACCATTTTTATGTTCTTATAATTTATATCATTTTATTCCATGCTTTAAACATTAAGCCCTCTGTTCAATGTCTAAACTAATCCCAAACAACCGAATACTAAGAGACAGCATTCACAAAATGGTTTTCTATATATTTTGTTCTATAAAGTCAAGAATATGAGTGGACCCATAGTAAATAAAATATCCTAAGTAATTAAAAGTTCATATTCCAAAAAATATCTTCCAAATGTTAATGTTAAAGGAACTCTCCTTTATTATCTGTCCAGTTTCCTCCAAGCACTTTTTGTCATACATGGTATATGGGTAAATTTTCTAAGTTCTGGCATTATAAAACTAGAATCTAAACCTGACTATATTGTTCTGACATTTTCTTGGTAGTTTGGCAAGGTAGAGAATGAATTATTTCAAATAGTTTTGACCTAGAACTTGAAGACATTTTTTTTTTTACCTGTTTCCTATGAGGACACCTTTATCAGTATGTGATTTCAGTCTAGTGGTCCAGAAGTATTTAGTGAACATATCCTTACATGGAAGTAACTTTTATGCCTCCGGAAAAAATGCCAGGATTTTTTTATTCTTAGAGTTCTCAATGTTGTGTCCAGAAGTGGTCTTTTTCTCATAAATTCTCCAGGATTTTTCAATCTGAAACTTTTTCAGATTAGGGTTATATTTTACTATATTCTGATTGCTCCCTCACTTCATATTTTTTGCTTTCTTCTTTGAAAATATTTTTAAGTGGCTATCAGACTTTCTGTGTTCTTCATATTTTTTGTCAATTTCTCGTTTCTGTTTCTATTTCATTATCTTACAGTTCATCTTTAAAATCTCTCACTTGATTTTTAAGCCATGTTGCCTTTTTTGTTACCAATTCTATATTTGTAGAAAGTCATAATGAATGCTTTGGTTTTTTTTATTATTCTTTTTGTCACCTGTGAAAATAATTTAAGATATTATTGAAAGTGATTTAAAATTTTTCTATCAGGATCCATTATTTTTATGTCCTTCCTTACACTGTTAATATTCTTTAAGTGCCTTGTAAATTTTTATTATTAAAATATTTCTATATATTTATGATTTAAAAATTTATGATTGTTAGAACAAGTAAGTGTTTCCTCTGACTCTGTAAAAGTGTTTTCTCAGCAGATCTTTCTCTTGAATAAAGGTTGGAGAAAAGTAGCCTGTGCCAATTAGGGGAGCATGTAGGCAAATCAACTTCCATATTAGATTTGTGAAAAGAATTTATTTGATGACATTACAAATAACTTTAATGTAAAAGGAGAAAAATGACCTAAGATTATTATTTATTGGTGGTCCAATTGGGAACTTATGCTGTAGTGAAACTTGGCTTGTCCTTGTTCTTCAAGAGAATCATCTTCTGGTGACTATTGCTAACCTTGTAAGACCTTGTGCCCCTTCTCCAAACAATTTTTTCCATATGTATTTTGAATGAAACTCTTGTAAATAACTTTTATCAAGAAGGCTGTTTATTTTGCTGCTCCTTTAATAAACATATGATTATTAATAGAAATGATGATTTTGCATGAAATTTTATTGATTTCTCCAATCTTCACCATAGGAAAAAGGAGGACAAGAATAAAATAAAAATAATAGAGAAGTGATACATTCCCAGGGAAAGGAGGAATACCATTGCACAGTGAAATGTTTTAGAACTTGTTGAAAAGCATTTGAGAAAGCTAAAGAAAGTTTAAAAGCATATGAAATATAGATGAGGCAGAATAATGTTTCCTGGATGGATAGACTGAAAAAGTTTTTAATGGCAAATAAAAAAACCTGTTTAAAAATCCTCAATACTTGGTTTTGTTCTTCCTAGATTTCTTGTAATGAATGAGTACTATATAACAGATATGACAGGAAAAAAGCCCGAAAAGAAATCTTGATGAACTCATCTGAAATTTACCTCATAATCATCTTGTGTCTGATCTGAAGACCATTCTTGCTGCCTTAAATACTGTGCCAAATTCAATGTCAGAATGTCAATGCATGCTTAAGTGGAAGGAAATATAAATTTATTTTTATTTTTCTGTTCTTTATTTTATTTTTTGCATTATCTTTGTTTTATTTTTCTATTACCATTCAGTCCCCTTATACTCTCTTCCCCCTGCAATCACCACACTGTTTTCCATGTCCATGAGTCTTTTTTCCTTTTTGCTCAATCCTTCCACCTTCTACCCCTCCCCTTAGCTGTCATCTTGTTCTCTATCAGTCTGTTTCTATTTTGCTTGTTAGTTCCATTTGTTCATCAGAGTCCACACATGTGTAAAATCATATGATATTTGTCTTTCTCTGACTGGCTTATTTCACTCAGCATAATGTTCTCCAAGTCCATCCATACTGTAACAAAGGGTAAACTTTTCCTTTTGTTACAGCTCAGTAGTATTCCTTTGTGTAAATGTCCTGTAGTTGTTTTATTCACACATCTACTGACGGACACTTGGGTTGCTTCCATATCTTGGTGATTATAATTATCGCTGCAATGAACATAATGCTGTTTATGTCCTTTCAAATTATTGACTTGAGTTCCTTTGGATATATTCCCAGAATTGGGACCCCTTGGTCAAAAGGCAGATCTATTTAAAATTTTTTGAGGTATCTTCATACTACATTCCATAGTGGCTGCACCAGTCTGCGTTCCTACCAATAGTGCAAGAGAACTCTCCTTTCTCCACATCCTCACCAGCACTTGCTGTTTGCTGATTTATTGATGACAGCCATTCTGACAGGTGTGAGATGATGTCTCATTGTGGTTTTAATTTGCATTTCTCTGATAATTAGCATGTTGAGCATCTTTTCATATGTCTGTTGGCCACCATCTGCATGTCTTCTTTGGAGAGGTGTCTATTCAGATCCTTTGTTAATTTTTTAATTGGGTTGTTTGTTTTTTTGGTGTTGAGTTTTGTAACTTCTTTATAAATTTTGGATATTAACCTCTTATCAGATGTATTGGCAGATATGTTCTCCTGTGCTGTGGGTTGTCTTGTTATTTTGTTGATGGTTTCCTTTGCTGTGTAAAACCTTTTTAGTTTTATTTAGTCCCATTTGTTTATTTTTTCTTTTGTTTCCCTTGCCTGGGGAGATATATTTGATAAAATACTGCTATAAGAAATGTCTGAGATTTTGTTACCTGTTTTCTTCTATGATTTTTATGCTTTTGAGTCTAATATTTAAGTCTTTAATCCATTTTGAATTTATTATTGTGTGTGGTATAAGAAGGTGGTCTAGTTTCATTTTTTTTTTGTATGTATCTGTCTTATTTTCTCAACACCATGTATGGAATAAACTGTCTTTAGTCCATTGTATGTGCCTGCTTCCTCTGTTGAATAGCGATTCACTATATAGATGTGGGTTTATTTCTGGGCTCTCCATTCTGTTCTATTGTTCTATGTGTTTCATGCCAATACTATGTTTTTTTGCATACTATGGTCTTATAGTATAGGTTGATATTAGGTAGCATGATTCATCCATCTACTGGAACTGATAAGTGAATTCAACAAAGTAGCAGGATACAAAATTAATACCAAGAAATCATTTACATTTTTACATGCCAATAACAAACTAACAGAAATGGAAATTAAGAAAATGACCCCACTAACAATTGCTTCAAAAAAATAAAATACTTAGGAATAAACCTAACCAAGGATATAAAAACCTGTATTTGCAAAATTATAAGGCACTACAGAAAGAAACTGAAGAAGATGCAAATAAGTGGAAGTAAATATTGTGTTCATGGATAGGAAGAATTAACATTACTAAAATGCCCATACTCCCCGAAGCAATCTATAGATTCAACACAATTCCTATCAAGATTCCAATGATGTATCTCACAAACTAGAACAAATATTTCAAAAATTTATATGGAACCACAAAAGGCCCTGCATAGCAATAGTGATCTTGAGAATGAAGATCATTTTGTTGTTCTTTAAAAAAGAAATCATGTACTTTACAGGCTTGTATTAATTTATAATTAGAAAAAGTGATGTTTGTGTTGCAAAAGAAACCAAATTTATTTTAATATGTGAGATGAAATTAATCTAAAAACTATTTTCTAGTTTTTAAATAAACTCAAATATTATTTTGTTACAATTATATTATTTCTCATTTTTATAATTGTGCTTGACTACAAAAGCAACAGCTGGCCTATTTATTAAGTCAAAAATATTTCACTATTTGAATATATTAACTGGCACATCCTGAGAACTCATGTTTTTAATAACAAGTCGAAGGTGCAACCTAAGGTATGATGGCAACACAACTGAGCTGGATTGAATTCATTTTATGTTCAAATGTCCAAGATGTTGTTTCGATGTTCAGTATCCCCTGGTACCCAAACGGTTTTTTTTATTCTAGAATAAATATATTTTATTGATTTTGCTGTTATAGTAGTCCCAATTTTTTTCCCTTTGCCCTCTCTGTCAGGTACTCCCCTTCCCTCCAGCAGTCCCCCTCCATAGTTCATGTCCATGCATGTAAGTTCTTTGGCATCATCCTTTCTTATACTATTCTTAACATCTCTCTTGCTATTTAATTTCTACCAGTTATGCTTCTTAATCCTTGAACCATTTCCCTTCCCAGCTGATAACCCTACAAATTATCACTGTATCTATGATTCTGATCTTGTTCTGGTTGTTTGCTTAGTATGTTTTTGTTTTTATTTTTTAGATTCAGTTGTTGATAGTTGTCAGTTTGTTGTTAATTTAATGTTCATAGTTTTGATCTTCTTTTTCTTGAATAAGTCCCTTTAACATTTCATATAATAATGGCTTAGTGATGAAGAACTCCTTTAGCTTTACCTTGTCTGGAAAGCACTTTACCTGTACTTCCATTCTAAATTATGGCTTTGCTGTGTAGAGTAATCTTGGTTGTAAGTTCTTGCTTTTCATCTCTGTGAATACTTCTTGCCACGTCCTTCTTGCCTGCAAAATTTCTTTCGAGAAATCAGCTGATAGTCTTATGGGAATTCCTTTGTAGGTAACTTTCTTCTTTTCCCTTACTATTTTTAAAATTCTCTCTTTACCTTGAACCTTGGCATTTTAATTAAGATATATTTTGGTGTGGTCCTCCTTGGATCCAACTTGTCTGCGACTCTGTGCTTCCTGGATTTGTATGCCTATTTCCTTCACCAAATTAAGGAAGTTTTCTTTTATTATTTTTTCAAATAAGTTTTCAATTTCTTGCTCTTCCTCTTCTCCTTCTGGTACCTTTATAATTCAGATAATACACTTAATGTTGTCCTAAAGGTTCCTAATCCTCTCCTCATTTCTTTCAATTCTTATTTCTTCTTTCTGTTCTGGGTGAATATTTATTTATTCCTTTTGTTCCAAATAATTGATTTGAATCCTGGCTTCCTTCCCATCACTCTTGGTTCCCTGTATATTTTTCTTTATCTCACTTTGTATAACCTTCACTTCATCCTTTATTTTCTGGCCATACTCAATCATTTCTCTGAACATCCTGATCACCAGTGTTTTGAATTCTGCATCTGATAGGTTGGCTATCTATTTTGTTCAGTTCTTTTTCTGCGATTTTGTTCTGTTCTCTCATTTGGACCATATCTCTTTGCCTCCTCAATTGGCAGCCTCTCTGTGTTTGCTTCTGTGTATTGGGTGGAACTGTTTTGACTTTGTATTTTGGTATTATTGCCTAATTTAGTAGGTGCCCTGTAGGGTCCAGTGGCATGGCCTCCCATCACCCAAGCTGAGTACTCAAGGTGTGCCCTTCATGTGGGCTGAGTATGCCCTTCTCTTGTAGTTGAGCCTTGGTTGCTGTTGAAAGATGAATGGGAGTGATTTATCCAGGCCAGTCAGCTGCAAGGACTGGCTGTGACCACTTACCACCAACCTCTGCCCTCTGTGAAGGATCAGCTGTGTAGGGGCATGGTGGTGGTTCTCCAACATGGTCTGTAGCTGTCCACTGGGTGTGTTGGCCCTGGAGTTTCCCCGGTTATGTAGGCCAAGGTCAACCCCAATCTGTGTTTCACCCAGGGCCACACTGCCTAAGCTATAAAGCAATCTGAGATGGCTACTACTTGTGCTGGACTTGGAAAATCCCAAGTGGAGCCAAGCTGTGAACCTAAGCTGGCTATTGGTAGTGCTGGTCTTGGCAATCACTGAGACCAGCTATTGCTTGTTTGATAAGATTTTGGAAGTTGTGACATGAGCCAAGACCAGCCATTCATATGGAAAAGCAACTTAAGTGAGCCCATAAGTTGGGTGGGGCAGAGTCTCAGGGGATCTCCAAGGAGGTCAAACAATGTTAGCTAGGTTGATGAAGTCTCAGATATGGCACTAGAAGGCCAGCTCTGTGGGGAGAGGGTATAGAAAAGAGACAATGACGTTTGCTTGCCTTGATTCCAGACACTTCAGTTTCTCCCTGTATGACACTGGTGCCTTTCAAGCTGCTGCCCTAGTGCTGGAGCTCAGAAGACATAAGGCTGAGTAGATGAGTCTGTGTGTGGGTTCTTTAAGAGGAGGTGATTGGGGCTCCAGCAGTTTCTTCCACTGACCCAGTATCCTCTGGTTTTGGAAGCCAGAAGTGTAAGGACTTATCTTCCTGGCACTAAAACCCTGGGCTGTGGGTGCGGGGGGTGGTCTGGTGTGGGGCTGGGATGTCTCACTCCTGAGATGTCACTTTTGAACTTTATTCACCACACATGGGTGAGAGAGACCAGCCCGTTCTTTCTCTGCACCCCTCCTACCCATCTTGATGGATGTGGTTTCTTTATTTTTATAGTTGTCAGACTTCCATTAAACTCTATTTCTGATGGTTCTGCCTATGGTTGTTCTTATTTTAGTTGTATTTTTTTTTTGCCTCTTGATTTTTTTAAATTATATTTTATTGGTTATATTGTTACAATAGTTCCAATTTTTTCCCCTTTACTCCCCTCCACCCAGTACCCCAACTCCCCCAGCAATCCTCCACGAAATCCATGCCCATGGTTTGTACATACAAGTTCTCCCACTTCACCCTTTCATATATTCTTCTTTTTTTAAAAATAAATAAATAATTAAGTATTTTAACAATAAAAAATAATAATCCCTCCCTCTCAGATATTAAGACCCTATATAATCTTATAAAGAAAAATGGGCAAAGGTCCCAAGCTCCTCTAACTGCTTCAAGCATGGTCATCGTCCTACTTACCCTTGGGTCCAGAAATCCCTATTAAGAGCAGAGGATGTGGAGGGGAGGGTGGCCTTCCTACATAAGGAAGGATCGTGCAGACTCCAGGTCAATTTGCTGTCCCCGGACAATGGCGTGCTTGGTTTAACAGGCTGGCATTCTTGTTGTATTCTGGGGGCAACAGATTTGGCAAAAGGGCTAAAAGACATCATTCAGTCTATAACTACTAGGTGACAAAAGGCAGGGATTAATTTTTTAATGTCCCACATTAAGAAAAAGTAGGGGGGGGCTTCTTTGGAGGAAGGTGTGCCAGGTGCATCTCACCTGTCCAAAACCCTTTTGCCCATTATACTTAGTTTGGGCTGAGGGAAATATTTTAGGTTTCCCCCCTCTCAGACCTCTGGGCCCTTTTGGTCCAAGCCATTAGGATAGAAAAGAAGAACTAGTTTTAAAGTGAAGCCCACAGACCACCCCATTCTACACCAACCCAGCCACTTAGTTCAGCCAAACCATTGAGTCTCAGGTAGCAGCGCTGCAGACAGGATTAAGTGAGGCCTATACATACAGACAATCACTCAGGTAATGAGATCATAGGCTTATGCCCTTTGAAAACAGAAAACACATGTTAATTTATGTAACATAACCCACATAAAGTCTCTAAATCTGTAAGACTATCTTATTGGAAAGACACTCAGTTGCAAGGCATTTGACATTCTACTTGCCTGTAAATTAAATATCTTTGATGATACCACAGACATAGTTTAACTTTCAAGTGAAAACATTTTAAATGAAAAGAAACTTTAAAGATGGTTAGCTGCACTACTTTATAGTCTACCACTGGTCATTGTGATTTTCATTGAATAATAATTTTTCTCCCTAAGATTACCCTCCTTGTCATTAAAGGGACTGCATTAAGTCCATTTTTAATTGATCATGTTCATTTGCATAAACATAACAAGAGCAGAAAATGATCCCTTATGATCTTTAGTTCTGCTTTGCTGGAACTTACGCAATGAACATTTAGGGTGACCCTCAGTCTGCCTTTCATGGCACAGAAGCAGAACCACATACCTGGCATTCAGCCTTGCCTGTACACACCTGTCTTTTCCAAATCCTTCTGGTTTTCCATTGTGCCTTAAGGTCCGTTCTAGCCATCTTTCAGGAAAACAACCTTCGTTCCTTCCCTGGAAAAATTGCTGTGGACCGCACAACCAAACATGGTACCAGGCCTTTTATCTCGTGGACTTTTATTACCTTCGAAAGTCATTCCCAGTTCCTCAGGGCTTTTTGGTAACAATCAGAGCCCAAGCATGTCTCCTTTAGGCTTGACATTCCAGTCAAAGTCTTGGTCAAAAAAGAAAACAAAAAAAAAACTTCTATTAACAACTGGTCTTATTAGTTTTATGCAAAGAACTTATGTCATTACTTACTTCTTTAGAATGTCAAACTCTGGAGAGATCAGATAGGGAGAAAAATATACAGTGTGAAGGAAAATTTTGTCCTTCTAATATTCACTGAACTGGCATTTCCATTCTTCATATTTTCATTTTTCCCCCCACTAAATTTTTTTTTCCATTAGAGTTGTCCCACTTTTTTCACCCCTCTTGTTTCCTTGCACCCTGTCCCCTCCTTCTCCAACATTTAGTCCCCACTCAGTTGTCCATGTCCGTGGGTCATTTATACATGTTCATTGACTAGACCCTTCCCTTTCTTACCCCCTTCTCTCCCTCCCGCCTCCCCCCTTGTTACTGTTAGTCTACTCCTTGTTTACATACCTCTGGTTCAATTTTGCTCATTTGTTTGTGTTGTTCATTAGGTTCCTGTCTTAGGTGACAGCATAAGGTATTTTTCTTTTGTTGCCTGGCTTATTTCACTAAGCATAATTCTCTCTAGTTCCATCCATGTTGTTGTAAATGGTAGAAGTTCCTTCTTTCTTTCTGCTACATAGTACTCCATTGTGTAAATGTACCACAGTTTTTTGACCCACTCATCTACAGATGGGCACTTAGGCTGTTTCCAGCACTTGGCTATTGTAAATAGTGCTGCTAAGAACATAGGGGTGCATAGGTTCATTTGAATTGGTGTTTCAAAATTTTTCGGATATAGTCCTAGCAATGGAATTGCTGGTTCAAAAGGTAGTTCCATTTTTAGTTTTTTGAGGTAATTCCATACTGTTTTCCAAAGTGGCTGCACCTGTCTGCATTCCCACCAACAATGCACCAGGTTTCCCATTTTTCTGCATCTTCTCCAGCACAAGTTGTTTGATGATTTGTTGATGATGGCCAATCCTTCTGGTGTGAGGTGGTATCTCATTGTGGTTTTTATTTGCATCTCTCTGATGGCTGTTGATGTTGAGCATTCTTTCATATGTCTATGGACCCTCTGTATGTCCTCTTTGGAGAAGTTTTTGTTCAGGTCCTTTGCCCGTTTTTTAATTGGGTTGTCTGTCTTCTTGGTGTTGAGTCATAAGAGTTCTTCATATATTTTGGAGATCAATCCCTTGTCTGAGATGTCATTGGCGAATATATTTTCCCATATGGTTGGTTTCCTTTTCATCTTGTTCATGTTTTCTTTAGCTGAGCAGAAACTTTTTAGTTTGATGTAGTCCCATTTGTTTATTCTTTCCTTTATTTTCTTGCCTTAGGAGATATATCAGTGAAAATATTGCTAAGTGGGATATCTGAAATTTTCCTGCCTATGTTTTCCTCTACAGGTTTTATGGTGTCACAGGTTACATTTAAGTCTTTGATCCATTTTGTGTTTATTCTGGTGTATGATGTAAGTTGGTAGTCTAGTTTCATTTTTTTGCATGTTCCTGTCCAGTTCTCCCAACACCATTTGTTGAAGAAGCTCTTTTCACTCCATTTGATGTTCCTTTCTCCTTTGTCCAATATTAGTTGACCATATAGACCTGGTTTATTTATGGGCTCTCTATTCTGTTCCATTGATCTATACGCCCGTTCTTATGCCAGTACCAGACTGTTTTGATTACCGTGGCCTTGTAGTATAGTTTGATATCAGGTATTGTGATTCCCCCTCCTGTGTTCCTCTTCCTCAAAATTGCTGTAGCTATTCAGGCACTTTTTTGGTTCTATATAAATTTTTGAAGTATTTGTTCTAGGTCTGTGAAAAATGTCATTGATATTTTAATAGGGATTGCATTGAATCTATAAGTTGCTTTGGGTAGTATGGACATTTTAATATTATTGATTCTTCCCATCCATGAACATGGTATATGCTTCCATTTATTTGTATCTTCCTTAATTTTTTTCTTCAGTATTATGTAATTTTCTGAGTATAGGTCTTTTACCTCCTTGGTTAAGTTTATTTCCAGGTACTTTATTTTTCTTGTTGCTATGGTAAATAGGATTTTCTTTTAGTTTTTATCTCTCAGATTTTATTGTTGGTGTACAGAAATGCCTTCAATTTCTGAATATTGACTTTGTACCGTGCTATTTTGCCAAATTCACTTATTAGTTCGAGTAGTTTTTTTGTGGAGTCTATAGCGTTTTCTATGTACACTATCATGCCTTTTGCAAATAATGACAGTTTTACTTCCTCTTTTCCAATTTGGATTTCTTTTATTTCTCTTTCTTGTCTGATTGCTGTGTCTAGAACTTCCAAGACTATGTTGAATAGGAGTGGAGAGAGTGGACATCCTTGTCTTGTTCCTGACCTCAGGGGGAATGCTTTCAGTTTTTGCCTATTGAGTATGATGTTGGCTTCAGGTTTCTCATATATGGCCTTTATTATGTTAAGGTATGCTCTCTCTATTCCCATTTTGCTGAGAGTTTTCATCATAAATGGGTGTTGTACTTCATCAAATGCTTTTTCTGCATCTATTGATAAGATCATGTGGTTTTTGTCTTTCTTTTTGTTTATGTGGTGTATTACGTTTATTGATTTGCGAATATTAAACCATCCTTGCATCCCTGGGATGAATCCCATTTGATCGTGGTGTATAATCTTTCTAATGTATTGCTGGATCCGGTTTGCCAATATTTTGTTGAGGATTTTAGCATCTATGTTCATCAGCGATATTGGCCTGTAGTTTTCTTTCTTTGTTGTGTCTTGACCTGGTTTTGGAATTAGGGTAATACTGGCTTCATAGATCGAGTTTGTAAGTCTTCCCTCTTCTTGTATCTTTTGGAATAGTCTGAGGAGGATAGGAGTTAGTTCTTTCCTAAATGTTTTGTAGAATTCACCTGTGAAGCCATCCAGTTCAGGCCTTTTGTGTGCTGGGAGTTTTTGATTATTGCTTCAATTTCACTAGTTGTTATTGGTCTATTCAGGCTTTCTGCTTCTTCTTCATTCAGTTTTGGAAGACTATATGTTTCCACGAATTTGTCCATTTCCTCTATGTTGTCAAATTTTTTGCCATACAGTTGTTCGTAATAGTCTTACAATCCTTTGTATTTCTGTGGTATCGGTTGTGATTTCTCCTCTTTCATTTCTGATTTTATTTATTTTGATTCTCTCTCTTTTTTTCTTGATGATGCTGGTTAAAGGCTTGTCAATTTTATTTATCTTTTCAAAAAACCAGCTTCTACTTATGTTGATCTTTTGAATTGTTAGTTTAGTCTCTATGTTATTTAGTTGTGCTCTGATCTTGATGATTTCCTTCCTTCTACTTGACCTGGGCTTTGCTTGTTGTTCTTCCTCTAGTTCTTGTAGCTGTAGGGTTAAAATTTTTTATTAGAGATTCTTCTAGCTTTTTTTAGGTAGGCTTGTATTGCTATGAACTTTCCTCTCAGGATTGCTTTCACTGTATTCCATAGATTTTGGGTTGTTGTGTGTTCATTATCATTAGTTTCCAGAAACTTTTTGATTTCTTCCTTGATGTCATTGTTAACCCATTCATTATTTAATAGCATGCTTTTCATTCTCCATGAGTTTGAATGTTTTTGAGTTTTTTCCTTGAGGTTGATTTCTAATTTTAAGCCATTGTGATCTGAGAAGATGCTTGATATAATTTCAATTTTCTTGAATTTGTTAAGGCTTGTTTTGTGTCCTACCATGTGGTCTATCTTTGAAAATGTCCCATGTGCACTTGATAAGAATGTATATTTTCCTTCTTTGGGGTGAATACATCTATATATATCGACTAAGTCCATTTGATCTAGAGTGTTGTTCAGTGCCTCAATATCTTTGGTGTTTCTTTGCTTCGAAGATCTGTCCATTGTTGACAATGGGGTGTTAAAATCCCCTACTATGAGTGTGTTACTGTCTTTATCTTTCTTGGAGTCTTTCAAAATTTTCTTTACATATTTGGGTGCTCCTAAGTTGGGTGCATATATATTTATAAGGGTTATATCTTCTTGATGGATTTTTCCCTTAAGTATTATGAAATGTCCTTCTTTGTCTCTTTTTATGGCCTTTGCTGTGAAATCTGTTTTGTCTGATATAAGTATTGCTACCCCAGCTTTTTTTTCATGTCCATTTGCTTGAAATACTTTTTTCCATCCCTTTACTTTCAGTCTGTGTAGATCTTTTGTTCTAAGGTGGGTCTCTTGTAGACAGCCTATATGTAGGTCATTCTTTCTAATCCATTCAGCTACCCTATGTCTTTTGATTGGAGCATTTAATCCATTTACATTTAAGGTTATTACTGAAAAGTACTTATTCATTGTCGTTTTCCCCCTTTGTACTTGTGTTCCTCTCTGTCTCTCTCTGTTTTTTCATCTTCTTAAAGCAGACCCTTTAGCATCTCTTGCAATGTTGGTTTGGTAGAGATGTATTCTGTTAGCCTTCTTTTGTCTGGGAAACTCCTTATTTCACCTTCCATTTTCAATGAGAGCCTTGCTGGGTAGAGTATTCTTGGTTGTAGGCCTTTGTTTTTCATTGCTTGGAATATTTTTTTCCATTCCCTTCTGGCCTGTAGTGTTTCTGCTGAGAAATCTGAGGATAGCCTTATTGGAGTTCCTTTGTATGTTATTAGTTGTTTCTCTCTTGCTGCTTTTAGGATTCTCTCTTTGTCTGTCAGTGTTGCCATTTTAATTATGATGTGTCTTGAAGTGGGCCTGTTGGAGTTCATCTTCATTGGGACCCTCTGTGATTCCTGGACTTGTGTGACTCTTTCTCTCATCATGTTAGGGAAGTTTTCTGTCATTAATTTTTCAAACAGGTTTTCTATCCCTTGCTCTTCTTCTTCTCCTTCTGGAATTCCTATGATATGGATATTATTACGTTTTATGTTGTCCTGCAGCTGTCTTAGAACCTCTTCAGACTTGTTCAGTCTTTTTTCATTTTGTTGCACTGTCTGGGAGTTTTTGTCTATGTTGTCCTCTGGCGCGCTGATTCGATCTTCTGCTTCCTCTATCCTGCTTTTAATTCTTTCTACTGTGTTCTTCAATTCACAGATCATATTCTTCATTTCCTCCTGGCTCTTACTGATAGCTTCTATGTCCTTTTACATGCTGGTGTAATTCTCAGTAAGTTCCTTGTAGTTTTTCTGGAGTTTCTTGTAGTTTCCCTGGAGTTCTTTGTAGTTTCCGCTGAGCTCATCCAGCTTCTCCATAATCCATGTTTTGAATTCCATATCTGATAGTTTGCTCCCCTCCACTTCATTTAGCACTCTTTCTGGGGATTGTACCTTTCCTTTCGATGGGGGGTTGTTTCTCTGTCTCCCCATTTTTGTGATTTCTATTGTTTGTTGGTGCTTCTTAGAATAATCTGCACTTGCTGGATCTGCCCCTGGTGGCGTCTGATCCTGTACCAGTCTAGCCCTAGGCAGCCTGTTGGAGACTTCTAGGGATCTACTGCCTTTGTCTGTCTTCTTTAAATCTTAATCTATTCAATCTGTGATTAGCCATCAGGCTTAAGGACCGTGGGTGTGGCAGCTTAATTCCTGTAGGCAGGGCATTTGCTTCCTTTCAGGCTGACGCCACTTGGAGGGGAATGGTCTGCCTGCAGCACTGGGGATGAGTCAGCACTGGGACCTGGTCGGCTGCTCCCCTAGTTCTCCCCTCAAAGCCACCGCGCCAAACTCTCTCCAAGTTTCTCCAGTCCTCTCTGCCTTTCCTCCACTTGAGCCCAGGGTATGTGGGGGCCAAAATATTTTCATATGTGATCCGCCTAAGAGCTCTTTTTCTCCTGCTGTTTCTCTCTGGCTATCAAGAAACCCTGTGGCTTTTTGCTTTTCACAGCTGGATACTATTTTACTTTCCACTCTGTTGCTATAGGCTGGGAAGCCCAGCTGGGGGTTTAGACTCCACCCTTCTAAGGGGAACCCCCGGCTGCTGAGCTGTTTCTCAGTCCCTTCAGCTGTCACCCGTAGGAGCCCAGCCAGCCCTTCCACTTCTCCGCATTTCCTACTGGTCATGTTGTGATGTAGCGGCCTTTTCTGTCTCTCTGTGGTTATAAGACTTCTTTCCAGCTAGTGTTCTGTTGTTTATTCCAGATGATTTCTCCAAAATTAAGTTGTAAATCCAGACTGGTCCTGGGAGGAGGTTAGTGTAGCTTCCACTTACTCCTCCGCCATCTTGGATACTCTTTAGTTGTATTTTTGATGTGGTTGTGTGAAGAGAGGTGAGTCATGTCTGCCTGCACCATCATATTGACCAGATCCTTCCTTCATGGAGTTTTAATGTTTTAAAGTCAATTGTTTTTATAAATGTGTGGTGAGCAAAAAATAAATACTGACCTACTAGTGTGTGTGTGTGTGTGTGTGTGTGAGAGAGAGAGAGAGAGAGAGAGAGAGAGAGAGAGAGAGAGAGAGAGAGGAGAGAGAAAGAGAGAGAGAAATGTTGTGGGAAGAGATCTATCAATTGTTGCTAGTTTGGTCCATTTTGTCATTGAAACTTTATCTTCTAAGATGCATGCTAACATGCTCATGCTAACATGAGCAAAACTTACTCAATAGAGGGCTTTGATTTTTTAAATTCATATTATTTAATAATTAAAAAGGCAAAAGAATTAAGCTTCCAGAACTAATTAGTATGATTTTAATTCTTGTTTTGTGTTACACTTTGTGACTATTTTGCTTTTACAATAGAGGGCATTGATTCTTGACAGGCCTTATTATCAGTGTGCTGTTTAAGTGAGGGAATCTGACACAGAACATATAATGTTTCTTGTATAGCTATAAAATCAGTATCAAAAGTGACATTAAAAGTAAAAAATGAGTGAGTTTCATGGTATTAGCATGGCGGATTTTAACCGTAGTTACATTGTGCCTTTGAAGGATGTTTGCCTTATTTATGTCCTCAAAATGTCATATCAACAACTGAAATGATCCTAAGGAGACAAATGAGTAGAAACTTTACACATTCTTATTTTATGGTTCTAAGTAATATTGATTCTTCTGTTAGCTGATGATAGGAGTTTGGGGTCTTTTTTTTAAATTCAGTTAATCATGTTAATTCTAAATGGTCTGTCTTCTGGAGTTGCATCATGTGTTCTACCAAGAATTTACCATGTGTGCAAACAGAAACTCAAAGGGACCATGGCTCCCTGGCCTTTGCCTGGCCTTATAATCTCTGTGTGGACCAGAGCCTCTCTCTGGTGTCCAGTGAAGCCTCCAAAGTTAACTTTTTAAAAAGGTATTAATGTGTTTGGAGTTAAGATTTATTTGTCTTTTGTAAATTGCTTCCAATGTATTTGAAACCTACCCTTTTGTTGTTGCATTGGCATATTGAAAACATCATGATTTAATGTTCATCTCAAAGATGAAATGTAATTGAACATTAGCTCCACAAGAACTTGGGAAACATGGCTCATTCTCGCATGGGTTATTTCAAACTTCCATAAAAATATGTCACATAGACATGATGTGTGTAAGCTTTCTGATCTTTAAGTTTATATGTACAAATCTTTTCAAATCTACTCAAAACCTATTGTTCAATTTTTAAAGTTCCTCCTCAATACCAGTGACTATAAACTATAACATGATTTGAAGGTCTAATACATAATATGAAACATATTATATTAAATAATAATTATAAATGACCCCTGCATGCATTCTGAGTCAAATATTTACCATATATATATATATATATATATATATATATATATATATATAATATTCATGTATAACATTACAAAATGAATTTGACTTATTTGAATATGAGAATATAAAGACCTTTGACTCTCTTTATATCAGTAAGGATATATTCATGACAAAACATCCTGTATCAAAATTACAGTTTCAAGTCATAGAGGAGTAAAAACCTTTTCATAAATTCTGTTTGTACTATACTTGCCAGTGTCCTTAACTCTGTTGCACTTGAACTTCAGTTTCTTTAAGGAAGTTTATCCAGCTTCCTCAAATGTGAAAAAGACACCCACACATAACATCATTAATATAGACATTTATATGAAACTTTTTAGAGACTGAGAGAGATGCAGAATAGGAGGCATACAACTTTCTGCTAAGTACCTTGCTTTCAAGGTATTTTACCTCCTTTATGTGTATAGCTACTCAAGGTTATAAGAAAAGAGTTCCTATAGAGAGGCAAAAGAATAGTCCTGGTGTGGTACGCATGGCAGCAGCAAGGTTAGCTATGAAACAAAAATGTTTTTGAAAAGCATATTTTATGTATTAAATATACAATCACATATATTGTGATAAAGTTCTTAAAATGTATTTTCACAACCTACAGAAAAAGTTAAACTGATAACTATTTCTTTTTAACAGAACTCAGCATGTGTCTATGCTATTATTTTTAAAATCTTAAAAAATTTTTCCAGTCATTTATTGCATAAAAGGATAGAACACAGCCCCTACCTTGGATATTTTTGTAAGAAATAAACAGTACATTTCTTAAAAACAATTTCACATTTCAAGTTTTGGAAGTCTTGTTTAATAAAATACTAAAATTTGCCTTCTCTTTAACTGTTACTGCATCAAGAATCTGTGATAAGAAAAGTCCAGATCTCATGAAGGGAGTGAAAAGAAGGCAATGTGCTTTGCAACTGAAAGAGAGTTTTAGCAAGTGATTGGAGTGTTTGCTTCGGCAGCACATGTACTGGGATTGGAATGATACAGAGAAGATTAGCATCGCCCCTGCGTGAGGATGACACGTAAGTTCATGAAGTGTTCTGTATTAAAAGAAATTATTAGAAACCTATAGGTGCAGTTCATGTAGAAGACCTTTGTTCACTGAGTCAAACAAAAACACTCATATTAAAGGCAATGTGGAATTATAAACAGTTATTTAGAATGTGCTTACAGAAAAACAAAAACTGAAAAATAAATTAGATTTTCTGCTTTGCCCAGGGAATATTACCAGGTAAGCCACAGACTTGAAAGGAATGATCTCAAAGGATGATTATTTCAAATGATATATTAGAATAAAGCACATTATGTAAGCTAAAGTTCATGCACTTACACTCTTGGTATATTTATATAATGATAAAATATATTTAATGTCTGTATAAGTGTTTAGTTTGTTTTGGAGGAAGAGACAGAGAGACAATCAACTGCTATTGGATGTATTCTGTTTTCTAGGAACCTTGCCTAATGCTTCTAGTACTTCTAATTTAATCATGAACTTCTAAGAAGAAACCCTTTAAGCCTCCTTTTTACAGAGAGGCTTATGTGAATCTTTGAAGCTTGTCCCCAGTTTAGTTCTATCCTCTTAAACAGGGGCAAAAATATCACTACAAACCTTGGTCTTTCTGAATTGATTTTTGATGTTCTTCCCACTTTACTATGTAGACATCCTAAATTTTAAAGGCTTGTTATTTTTAAATATTTTCTCATTTTATTTTCATGAGAACTCTATAAAATTGATCAAAAACAAATGAATATCACATTTCAGAGATAAGGAAATGAAAATCACAATAGAAAAACTAATATATCCTATTTATAATTGTGTCACAGGTGATATTTTTGGATCCAAGTTTCAAATACCAGATGATTTTTTTCCCCTATATTATGCTTCTAATGGCACCAGCATGGAACACAATATACTTATAGGGAAAGAATTTAGTCAGGGCCTAAGCTGTATACCTATTCAGAGTTTGGGCATATCCAGGACTGTTGGGGCAATGTTGTTTCTAGTGTCTTTCACCAGAGGGCTCCTTGTACCTGATAGGACTAATTCCAATGAGATGGTCTCTGGTTGTAGGCTGGACCCTGGGCTAAGACTACATAAAACTTCAAAACAGTGGCCTCTTCTTTTCCCAGCCTGGATGAAGGACAAACTCAGGAAACAAGTTCGGTGTGGGAAATCCAGTTTATGAATGAGGGAGGACTATATTTGAAGGCAAAGCATTGCTCTATCACTCAATTCTGTCTTGACTCAAATTCTCTTTATGTATTATTACTTCCTCTAAAAAATGATAGGTCAAGAGGGGCAAAAATATATTGAGGCATAAGCTAAATTAAAAAGTAATATCACTAGAGGCATTGAAAATATTGTGAAGGGTAAAGCCCCTGCTTTTGTGGCTGAAGACCGAATTAATGCAGTTTAGGAGGCAGATAGTTCTTCAGACTTTAGGATTGTAATTTATAGAGCAGGACCAAGAAATAGAGATCATGTAGATAAAGTAAGGAAATCATTAATCTCACCAAAGGTGAGAATAAGATTACACTGTCAGAGCCTGAGAATGGAGGTCAGCCCAGCGAGGATTTTTTTAACTATGTATTTTATCTTCCTGGTGCTGGAACCCTGGGCTGTGCAGTCTGGCCTGGGGCTGAGATTGCTTGCTCCCAGGGCATCTCTCCCAATTTTTATTCACCACAGGCAAATGTAGCACCTTCCATTCCACTTCCATTGCTGCCACTGCCACTTACCTGAGCCACATCACCTCTCTGCCTCATCTTGTGACTCTGCCTCTCTTACCCATCTGGATGAACGTGGCTTCTTTAAATCCTTGGTAGTTGGATTCTCACATGGCTCAGTTTTCTGATGGTTCTAGTTGTTATCTGGTTTTGAGATCTGGTTGTAATTCTTTCTATGGCTGTGCAAGGAGGCAAAGTATGTCTACCTACACCTCCATCTTTTATCTCAATACTCACATAAACTATATGTGTCAGGTATGATTATTATTTTTGTTTTACAGATGAAAAAATAGAGGCATAATAACAGCTATTAGATGCCAGACTGAGGTTTAAACCCATGCAGGTTCTTGAGGGGCCACATGCTTAACCGCTATATGTTACTTTGTCCTCAGTAAGACCTTTTATCAGAGATTTATTTTTAGTATATCAATGGCCATTAAAAGAAACAGCTGAGTTTTTAAAAATTAGTAGATATTAAAATATTGAAAGATCATTTTCAATATAAGCTATAACAAATTGCAAATTTTTAGAAGGTATGAAAATGAAAATAATTTATTTTAAAATTGTACTTTGTAGATTTAGATACCTTGTGGTATTTCAAGTGAAATAAAGAAAAGAAAAAATTATTCCAGCTGCATAGATCACAGGTGAAGTTTAGACTTTAGTTTGTTTAATTAAATTCTATATTAAAAACTAATACTCATAAGTTTCCAAAAACCTAACTTTAATTCCAGTGACCACTGTATTGATTGTTCGTTCATTACTTCATTACTTCATTCACTCATTCTATTACTAATCACTTATTGAATACCTACTAAAAATCTTAACTCTGTTGATTGCCAGGTATGGGAAATGTAAAAAAAGTTATAGGCTCTACCTTAAGTAGCTACCAATTTAATGAGAAAATGAGAACTATGTTAACTGTGACAGAGGGGTAGAAGTATTCTGAAAGAGTAATGAGAAGCCAAGTTCAACTCTGTTAAGGATGGGGAATTTTCTACAAGGAAGCAGCTCCTAAGCTGAGATGCTGGCCCATTGCAAGCCTAGGAAAGAAGTGTTCCAGATGGAGGGAATAACGGTGATGCAATTTGTCCGTGGTCCTCATAAAGAGGCTTGCTTTTTGTCAGACAGTGTAAAAAATTTTGATCCTCACGGAAAGAAGTTATTCTTTATTTTTAGATTTTGAATATTCCGTCTTGATCTGTTCCTTGACCAGGTTTCAGATAACATGCCTTTTTACACTCTTTCTTTTTGTTATTAGGTCCTAGATTGCTAATGAATTTAGGTGCTCACTTCAGTTGCCGCATATTATGTAATTCTGTCTATCAAAACTGATGTTATTTACAAAAGTATTCTATGGACACCTGGGCTTAAGCTCTATGACTATTCTGCAAAATTGTCTCTCAATTTCTGCTTTAGTTTAATGATTAAAACAGAGTGTCCAGTACAAAAATGTTTCACATTTTATTATTCCTTGCACAGTGGTCAAAGTAACCTTGGAAAACAATTTTTTATACCATGCTGTAAACTGTTTCTATTCTCCCTTTGCTGTACACACACTTCCCTTTAATTTTACTGCTGTCTATGGTTCTTGTGATGTTTGAGACAGCATCTTGCTTAATTTCTCTTCATTTTAATGTCCTTTTTAGACTCTCTGTTAGAATCTTGTCTTTTATAATTTTGTCTCATTGTCCATTTTGTGTCATTTCAAAGCTTAATGCATTTATTTAAGAACTCATAGCCCTAGATGGTGTGGCTCAGTTGGTTGGAGCATCTTTTCTTAAACTGAAAAGTCACAATTTTGATCACTGATGGGTGCCTGCTTAGGGTGCATATGAGAAGACAACTAATCGATGTTTTTCTCTCACATCAATGTTTCTCATTTCTCTCTCCATTTCCTCCCCTAATAAAAAAACCATCATGTAAAGAGAAATGAATTCCTAGACTAAGGGTCAGTCTGATTCCCACACATTTCAGGAGAGATTCTGGCAGGTCACAAGTTGAAGATCATAAGCTAGGAAAGGGAGTTAAAGCCTAAGTGGGTGAGGAAAAAAGAGTAAGAATAAAGCAGTAGCATCTATGTACCCCTTTTCCGATATCATACCTGTTTCAAATCTAAACATGAAAGCAGAATTGTGTCATCTCTTAAGCCAGTCACATATCTTAAGCCTGTATTTCCAGAAAATACCTTTATCAAGCTCTCAGGACTTCCCTCCACTTATATCAAGTAAGTTCTCTGAAACACTTTTCCGGGAAATGTCAATAGTATATTATGAAATTGTAACCAGCATTTAAATAAATTTAGAAAATATCAAACACTATATTCCTCTGAGTATTCACTGTAGATATTACTATATTAAAGGATGAGAAAAATTCCAGACTAATAACATCTGTTTAATGTTTTTTAAGTCAATATTTCCAAAGTGTTTTGATTAAGGAACCTTTCTGATGTGGCACAACTGCCTCCTTCTTGTGCAGAAGCATTACAAAAACAGGATCCAAATGAACCATTACTTTCCTCTGGATCAAACTCACTGGGTCTTATTATCTTTCACCTCTTACAGGTAGAATATGGAAGACTAGGTACTCATAGAAAAGGGATCCTAAGGAGAAGCTGATTTTTCATAACCATTTCTTTTGATACCATGAAGCCTATTCCTTGGCTCAACTCAAACATCAGCTAAGGCTTTTGTTAACAACTTGTTTGCACATTGATAGCACTGCATTCCAAGTTCCTGCCTGCCTTCCTCATTTCTCAGAACTTTTTGTAAAGTCTGGTAGATCATTCACTATAAACACAGGGCAACCTGAAAGTGCTAAGGGTGGAGGGCTTGGAGGGTGGTATTAACCTCTGAATGGCAACTGTCAGCCAATAAGGTGAAAGATGATTACGCCAGACTATTCTTTGGGTAGAAAATCCCAGGCACTGTCTACACGGTTTCTCAGAGAATCCTCAGTGAGATTGGATTCATTTGCCAACAGTCATAACCAGCTCAATAACTTTGTTCTTTATTTGGTTTCCTCCAACCTCTTTCTCACTTTCTCTTCTGTTTTCTGAAATTGTCTTAAAAAAAAAAAAAAGCTGAATCCTCATCTCAGGGTCTCTTTTTTTAAGGAAAACCAAATTAAGACAGTCTGTTTTCTTTTCCAAGTGACAAAAGTAGGAAAGGGTTAAGCTGACAGCTGGAAGGATATATATTCCTGATTCCCTGATTTCTACATGTTTGTGTTGTGTTTTGAACTAATATTTTCTATAAGCCAGGGTTGTTTTAAGGGGAAATAGTCTCTTACTCCTGCTAACTTATAAAACAACAATGACAATATCAGTTATTTATAAAGCAATTTTAGAAAATACTGTACAATATGCTTAAAGATTGTTTTATTCTCACCACTACATATGTAGATATTATTGTCCTCATTTTACAGGTTAAAAAAAAATTGAGAGCCAGAAAAGTTAAATAATTTGCAGAGGATTATATTACTGGTAATCCTTGCAGAGGATTATATTACTGGTAATCAGAGCTAGGATTGGAACTTATGATTATGTGACTTTGTGGTCCAAGCTCCAAGTCACTGTGTTTTCACCTGGAGATACATGTGTAAAGTGAAGCTAATGAAGCTACTTGCCTCACAGTGCCATTGGTAGCATCAAATATGGTAATGTATATGAATATAAAACAATGCCTTACAGTCTCTATAAAATGTTTATTATATTATCATTACTATTATTACCAAAATTAGTTAGGGTCTGTCCCCTTTTCTTAGAATCCTTGATGAGATCCTCTGCAACCTCTTGTAGATGAGGAAAGACTGCTAGGACATAGAAGACTACATGGAGCTGTTTTAGGAGCTAAGGCTAGCAGTGTTATGTATCAGTTGTACCTCCATCCCAAGGCTAGTATTCAGTCACCTGACCCTATCTAACTGCAAGGGAAATTGGGAAATAGAATCTAGCCATGTGCCCAGGAGGAAAAATAAGTGAAGTATGGTGATTTTATAGCAATATTTCATGTTATCATTATCATTATTAATTTTAACTAAATTAAACATGTTAAAAATGAATTTTACCTCCAGGGTATAGCTAGAATCTCACTATATTTTATCACAGCACTATCACTACCTTTATAGTTAAAACAATTATTTCTCTCCCCGATTTCTGAAGTAGTTATCTAATAGGTTTTCCTCCTCCACTCTGGCCATTCTAAAAGTGCATTCTCCAGTAAGTAAGCACATCAGCCTCAACATGATCAAATTATGTCTCCACATGCTCAAATTCTCCAGTAGATTTCTAACATGGTTAGAAGAGGTGACAAGTGACTCCTTTAGCTGTCCATGTCTACATCTTATTTATTTATTAATAATTTTATTGATTATGCTATTACAGTTTTCTCAATTTTTCCCTCTTTTCCCCCTCTGCCCAGTACTCCCCTTCCCTCTAGCAATTCCATCGCCCTTAGATGAGTCATGCATATAAGTTTTTTGGCTTCAGCCTTTCCTATACTACTCTTAACATCCCCCTGTCTATTATGTACCTACCAATTTATGCTTCTTTTTAAAATATATATATACATATTTTATTGCTTATGTTGTTACAATAGTCCCAGTTTTTTTCCCTTTGCTCCCCTCTGCCCAGGACCCCCTTTTCCTCTGGCAATCCCACCCCTCTTAGTTCATGTCCATGGGTCGTGCATATAAGTTCTTTGGCTTCACATTTTCCTATATTATTCTTAACTTCCCCCTGTCTATGTTGTATCAACTGATTATGCTTCTTAGTCCCTGCATCATTTCCCCATTTCTCCCCCTTCCCCCTCCCAGCTGATAACTCTTCAAACGATCCCCATACCTACGATTCTGTTCTGATTCTGTTCCTATTCCTATTTTGATTTTATTTTTTAGATACAGTTGTTAATAGTTGTAAGTTTGTCATCATTTTAATGTTAATAATTTTGATCTTCTTTTTCTTAAATGCCTTTGACATTTTATATAATAATAGCTTGGTGATGATGAACTCCTTTAACTTTACCTTGTCTGGGAAGCACTTCATCTGCCCTTCCATGCTGGATAGAGTAATCTTGGTTGTAAGTCCTTGCTTTTCATCACCTTGAATACTTCTTCCCAGTCCCTTCTTGCCTGCAAAGTTTCTTTTGAGAAATCAGCTGAGAGTCTTATAGGTACCCCTTTGTAGGTAAGTCTCTGCTTTTCTCTTTCTGCTTTTAAGATTGTCTCCTTATTTTAATTATGATGTGTCTTGGTGTGGTCCTTTTTGGGTCTAGCTTGTTTTGGACTCTCTGTGCTTCCTAGACTGTATGTCTATTTCTTTTGCCAAATTTGGGGCGTTTTTCTTAATTATTTCCTCACATAAGTTTTCAATTTCTTGCTCCTCCTCTTCTCCCTCTGGCACCCCAATGATTTGGATGTTGGCACATTTAAAGTTGTCCCAGAAGTTCCTAAGCCTCTCCTTGTTTTTTTCAATCCTTGATTCCTCATTCTGCACTGGTTGGCCATTTTTTTCTTCCTCATGTTCCAAATCATTGACTTGAACCCTGGTTTCCTTCCCTTCACCATTGGTTTTGTGTGGATTTTCCTTTGTTTCATTTAGCATAGCCTTCACTTCTTCCTTTATGCGTTCGCTGTACTTAAGCATATCTGTCAAGCCTGTGAGTATCTTTATCACCAGTGTTTTGAACTCTGTATCTGTTAGGTTGACTATCGCCTCATTGCTTAGTTCTCCCACTGGAACCATGATCTGTTTTGTCTTTTGGGCCATACTTCTCTGTCTCTTCATTTTGACAGGCTCCAGTGTTTGTTTGCCTCTATATCTTAGGTAGGGCTGTCACTCCTGTTATGTTGTAAGAGGCACAACCTTAGGTTTCTCAAACTACAGGGTGACCCATTTCACCACGTTGTGGTGCTGTGTGTGGGGTAAGGGTCTGAGAGGGAACAATGCCGCTTGCTCAGCACTCGCACCTGTTCCAGGCACTTCTCCCACTTCCGTATGGGACTGGCACCTCTCTGGCTGTTGCCCTGACCATTGTTCCCAGAATGGGTGGGTCTACATACATTCTAGGACTGTGGGGGCCCTTTAAACAAGTGAACTCTGCTGAGGGACCATCAGTTTCTTCCTCTGCCCCAACCCCCACTGGTTTGCACAGTCAAAAGCAATGAGGCTTTATTTTCCCCTGTGCTGGGACTGTGAGCTGTGTGGTCTGGTCTGGTGCTGGGAACACTCCCCAGGTGTCCCTTCTGACTTTTTTTAAATGTGTGACTGCGTTTTTCTACTGGCCTGCTGCTGCTGCCGCTCCTGCTGCCACCACACCATGTCCTCTCTGCCCCAGTTTCACCCTTCCTACCTGTATGAATGACTATTTTTTCTTTATATCTTTGTTTGTTGGACTTTCATGGAGCTTGATTTTCTGGAACTTCTGGTTGTCTCTAGTTTTGAGGTAGTTGTATTCCTTCTTAGTTGTGGAGGGAAATGCAGCGCGTCTGTCTAAGTCTCCATTTTGGCCAGAACTCCCCATGTCTACATCTTTAAGGTCGTCTCCTATCACACCTCTCTGTGCCTTAGGGCTATAGACTTGCTCTTTCCTTTTTCTGAAATGCTTTTCCCCTCATCTTTGCATGAAGCCCTTACTCATTTCATTCAAGTCTATCCCCAATATCATCTCCTCAAAGAGACCTATTAAATTATTTCACCTAAAATATGCCTCAGTTATTCTCCAATTCCTTAATTATTTTTTTTCATAGCACTTATAATGCCTTATAATACATTTTGTATTTATTTATTTACCAGTCTATGTTGGACTTTCCCCATTAGATTAAGTTTCTGAGAGCAATGCCTTTCTATACTTCACTTCTGTTCCTAACATTAGGACAGCCTCCAGTGTGTACGAAGAGTTTAACACTTATTTGTTAAAAGGCTGAATGACGAGCTGCTTGACTCCCTGTAATAACAACCTTAGCTCTTGCCAGGGCTCATTTTCTTCTTCCATGGATTATGGTACTTTCCCTCTGCCCCACACTTCTTTTTATTTCTTTTACTTTTTATGTATTTATTTTGCATTTCTGAAGCTCTATTAACTAATGACAGTTTTCATGATGCTTATAGCCCAGCTGTCAGTATGCCTAGATATGTTTGTTTCACACATACTCAATTAAAAAGAAATGCTCTCCAGGATTTCTATTCTAATTTCTTCACACTAATCTTATTCTGCCTCCTGTTTGTGATAATAGTTAAAAACATTGATGCAATTTACAAGTTTGACCCTCCTTCCCTCACTTCCTCCTTCTTTCCTTATGGAATAGCCATTCAATCAGAAATATAATATGGAATAATCTGTTAAAAATACCCTGTAAATGGACAGTCAACATACTTGAATTTTTACAATATGTCCCCTATCATTGTTTTCACATAAGAAGGAATCAGAGTGCAAGACGTTGTTCATGTGGACATTACTGATACTATTGCTGTGATGCACACCATTAACTAACAGCAGCTGTTGTCTAGAAGAATTTGTCATTATGTCCCTTAGATTTTGAGGTATTATTAAGAATCATCCATTAGCTATTAACCTCTGACTCCTCCATACCAAACATTCTCTTCACATATATCTCTGTTTACAGAAGACATAACCATAATTCTTTTTAAAAAATAGGTTAAAGATTTTATAAAATTTACAACGCCTTTTAGTTAAAAAAAATCCTTAAGTATCAGTGATAAAATGTTTTCTACCCAAATTTACTCTAAATGTAATAATGGAATGCTGGAAGCATTCTTTTTTAAAATTGGGAACAACATAAGATATAAACTCTGGAAAGTAAAAAAAAAAAAAGCTATTTTTATGGATAGATATGATGGTCTGTATAGGAACTATAGACATATTTTTAGAACTTAAAAGACGAGTAAGTTGTACCCAAGATAAACAGGTAATCATCTGTGTTCCTATATTAGGGTACCAATTTGAATATATAATTTAAAAATATTTACAGTAACAATAACACTATAACCACATATTTATAAATCAAAATATGCAAAAATTTTATGGAATTATAAAGCTTTATTGAAGGAAATTGAAGAGAACCAAATAAATGGAGAAGTTCCATGGTCATGAATGGGAAAGCTTGTTACTGTAATGTCTATTTCTCCCAAATCTATACATTTGGAATGACTTCTATAAAGATCCAAAACTATGTACATTTTTTATTCCTGTTGTTTTTGATGTCTCCCACCTTTAATCCCCTTTTTGGTTATTGTGTGACACCAGTTGATCTTTTATTTTTAATTATATTTTACCGATTATGTTGTCACAGTTATCCCAATTTTCCCCCGTTGCCTCACTCCACCCAGCACCCCTCATTCATCAGGCCATTCTCAGTATTCTTCATGTCCATGAGTCATGCATATAAGTTCTTTGACTACTCCATTTTCTGTACTGTACTTTACAACCCCATGGCTATTCTGTAACTACTAATTTGTACTTCTTAATCCCCTCCCCTCTTCATTCATTTTCCCACACACCTGTCCCATCTGGCAACCATCAAAATGTTTTCTGTACCCATGATTCTGTCTCCGTTCTTCTTGTTTGCTTAGTTTGTTTTTTAGATTCATTTGTTGATAGATATGTATTCAAAGGATGTTTCTTTTAGCAATCTCTTCTGCTTCTGAAGAAACATGTTTCTAGTAAATTCTCCTAGAAGAAGGAGGATGGAAAAACGTGACGCATTGCATTTTATGGTTCTAGGAATGACTGGTTATGTGAGTGCTGCCACTGTAACTTAACTCATAAGTTTTAGTTTGATCATTTATAAAGTATAAAAATGGGAAATACTAAAAATGGAACTGCCTTTTGATCCAGTGATTTCACTACTGGGATTACACCTGAAGAATCCTGAAACACCAGCTCAAAAGAACCTATGCATTCCTAAGTTCAAAGCAGCACTAGTTACAATATCCAAGTGCTGGAAACAGCCTAAGTGGCCATCAGTGGATGAGTGGATCAAACAACTGTGGTACATTTACACAATAGGATAGTACACTGCAGAAAGAAAGAAGGAACTCCTACCTTTCACAATGGCATGGATGGGACTGGAGAGTATTATGCTAAGTGAAATAAGACAGGCAGCAAAAGACAAATACAATATGATCTCACCTAATACAGAAACTTAATAAATAAAGCAAACAAATGAGCAAAATAGAACCAGAGGCATGGAAACAAGGGAAAGACTGACATTCACCAGAGGGGTGGGGGGAGGGGGAAAAGGGAGGAAAGAAGGGGAAGGATCTAGTTTAGGAACTAGTATAAGTGACCCATGAACATGGACAACAGGGTAGGGGTTGAATGTGAGGCGTGGCAGGGTAGGGGAGAGCAACAGGGGAAAATGAGATGACTGTAATAGAACAACATTTTTTTAAAGTTATTAAAAATGTGAAAAAGTATTTTCCAATTTCTATTTTAGTTCTTGGCCATATATAACTCAAGTACTCCTGAACATCACTTGAAAGGACAACATCTATAAAGAACTATGTGTTTCACTTAAATTTTTATAAATAGACCCATTTTTGGCCTACTTTTCAAAATAAACGTTGTACCAGGATTGTTATATGACATACACTGGAAATTTCAGAAACAGGGATCAAAATTTTAAATTCTAGATTTGTTTCAGTTCATAACAGCCACCACTGCTTCCCAAATTCAGAACAGTTTTTGCACATATTCCAAGTCTGTCTTGCATTATCTCATAAGAAACATGCTGATTTTATTTGTTCTGTTTCAATAAATAGAAATATAGATTTTCTTGGTTTAAAACAATTCTATGCCAATTTAAAAAATAAGACTGATTGCATTGCCAGAGTAGTTCCAAATAACACTATTTGTGTTGTTTTATTTCTGTTATTCAGTTCCTAATGCAAACAAATCTGTAAACTAAAATAAAAAATAATGTTAACATTTATCGAAGTATCATTATGGAAATCTCTCAAAACGTCTACCAGTTTTATGTGTTCAACAAAAACATCATTTGCAACATATTCGATGATAGGCAGATGTTTACCAGGCCTGATTTAGGCATATCCTTCTATTTTAGAGGTGGAACTTATACCAGAACAGATTCTTAACTCCTCATATCAAGCAAAAGTATTTCCACATAAAGAAACTTCATTAGGAAAAAAAAATAGTATCATAACATCGTAATAGATATTTAAGATCATTACTACATTATTCTACTGTTTTAAAAATTACTGTTACTTAAAAATTATTTATGAAGAGTTTAAGTAAGAAGTCAACAACAACAAGGCAGGACTAGAAAACTGATAAGGTACAAAGATACTTGGATGAATAAATGTGTTGTTGAACAAAGAAAATAATACAGAAAAAAGGGAGCATATTTACAGTGATTAAGAGAAAATAAAACCAATATTCCCTTCTCCCTAATTAAACTGGTTAAGATTATTGGCAGATTGCTTATATTTCTGAGACCAGGAAAGACAACTGCTTAAGAATGCAGGTCAACAGTGAACTGACAAAAGTCCTAGAAGATAACAAGAGGCCCCCCACCCTCCCCAGCACTCAAAAGTCTTTTTGAATAAGTGCTTCTTCAGGTAGTGAAATGATACTGAAGTAAACAAGAGGGGATCAATTTTTAAATTAGTATGACAGCTAATCTGAGGTGTAAAAATACTATAAATATAATGATAAAATTATGAAATTTATAATGTGGATCTTCCAAATGAGCAATAAGATAGAAGTAATATTATGCTTGAAAATAATTCAATAACTTCAGCATAATACAACTGGTGGACTGTATATCATTTATAGAACACTGTGTAAGTCACTGGATGGGAGTGACAAAAATGAATGAGGTATGAACTTGTAATTAATAAAAAATCTTTTAACGTATCTAGTTTAGGAATCCACACACTAGAAGTCATTATAAATTCTAGAAAATAATCCATTCTCCTGCTTTCCAACATTTATGTTCAAACTATCCAAATAAAATTGATGAAAGTATTTAGAGAAATGGGAATGTTTTGTTTGCAGATCCTTCTTAGGAACAAAAGCTTTGGTATCTTGTATCATGTTTCCAGCGTTCATCTAGGAGACGGCATGCACATCTTTCTTAGACTAATTTTTGTAGGGAAAGCCTAATATGACATGGTTGCATTAAACCAACACTTACTAAATATTTAATAACTTCCAGTTAGCAGTGAAAGAGCCATCTACACACTTTGCATAATGACTGTAATGCCTGGGAAAGATTTGACTTCATTGGCAGGAAAGCAGCAAAAATCATAGAATTTATGCCATTAAATTTATCATTGAGAAACGGTGGGAGTCAGTGTAGCTCAAATAGACTTATGCTGCCATTCAACTTTTGTTTTCTAGGGTTCCTTATACCTGAGCACTACAGGACATGGTATATTGACCTGCATTTAAAAAAAAAAAATCAGTCTAGAAAATGAAGAGTAAACAAGACAAGGGAACCATCAATTATCATTTAGTGAATGTAAAAATAAAGTTAAAAACCACATCTGGTTCTCCAGTGGTTGCTCCTTTGTCTCTTTCTAGTCTGTCCCTTTTCTAGATTTTCCATAAATTTTAATGTTTCTCTGTTTCTTTTTTCACAATTGTATTCTCATAACATACTTACTCTGTAGAATTTCATTTATTCTTCTGTTATTTTAAAAAGTAAAAATAAATTTGTTTTTATCCCCTGAGGCTAAAAGCAACCAATGTCATAAATAAAAAGAAATTATTCAGATTTGACTTGTAAAGTAGAAAATTAAATTATTCCAATAATTCTATTCCTTGAATTTGATGTTTATCCATCACTTGTTGGCTGATGATTTATACATCAAACACTGATTCTTGCCTAAGTTCTAGCTATGTATTAAAATGTTGAACTGGATTTCTGACAGGTTACATGAAAGTCAAAATACCCAAAACTGAACTTGGCATATTTTGCCCCATCATCTTAATAAAACACAATATATCTTGGTGTTTATATTTTTCCTTCAACTTTTCATGTCCTATTAACTAATTAGTAAGACTCATAAGTTTTACTCTTAAATATTTCCTGGATACATTCCTGCCTTCTCTCCTCATTGCCATTGCCACTACTTTAGTTCAAGCCCTTATCTTTTACTTGATTTTTTTTTTTTTTGGTCTCCCCCACCCCCAATTCATACTGTACCATAGCTGAAGTGATACAGTGTGTTTCTCAGAGCACATGAAATCCTCCACAGTTTAGTTCAACGTCCCATACACACTTTCACTTCCTGACTCAAAGTTTCAGTAATTATACTGTTTAGTCTTCCTTGCTCTATGCACCCACCCTTCCCTACACAAACACTCAATCTTTTATACTTTGGTGCTTCAGTTCATTGCTTCTTCCTGGGCAGCCCTGCCCCAGCCATTCCATACTTTACTTCTCTCTTGCGGTTTTTACTCCTTCCTTAGGACTTGGGTTGCATTTACTTCCTCCAGAAAGTACTTTCTGACCCTTTGCTGCAGATCTCCGTGTTGTGCGTCTGGGGTTCTTCCTCACCATACTGGAAAGTCCTTGAAGAATGGGTCCATTCCTATCTCACCAATGTTTTTCCAGTGCTCCACAGACTGTAAAGTAACTGATCAGCAAATGCTTGAACACTGAATTCCAAAAAGGACAAATGGAAGTGATCAACAGAGGGATGGGCAAAACTAGTCAGTTATGGAATCTAGCCCTTAACTCTAGTCTAACTTTATAATTACCACCTTAATGAGTGTAGATTCTCCCTTCTAGGACAGTGATTACCAGCTTCATAAATATGGCTTTATTGTTCTCCAGCATCACCTTGAGTGCTGGACATCTCACGCTTGGATAAGGCATTCATCATTCTTCTATCTTGATTCTTTAATCTGACTTTTCCATGTTATCGTCTACCCTTTCAGTAATATAATCAATTATAAGACTATGATATATTCTTTTCTTGTAGCATTTTTTTCCTAAAATTATTTCTTCCTTTTAAATTTATCCACCATCAATACACTTTAAATTCTCATAGCCTTGTTCTTAAATAGTAGTGTGCTGCTAGATCTTCTTCCTTTCTCTTCATTTAAGTACACCTTAGTCTGATCTGGCTCCCAATTTTACTTTTCTTATTTTTTTTCTACTTCTCCAAAAAAAACTCCCCCCTCTCCACTGAGACAGTATGGTCTCTCACTAACTATACAAAACTGTCTTTTGTAAACCGTCTTTCACTAAATAATGGATATTATTCAATATACATTCTTTTTTTTTTCATTCTCTCTCCTCCTCCTTTCCCTCCCTCTCTTTTTCCCTCTCTTCCCAATTTTCTTTCACTTTTATTCTTCCTTCATCTTTCAAGAATTCATCCTTGAATTTTATACACAACTTTAAAAGTAACTTGGGGGTAAATAATTACTAAGGAATGAATGGAAAAAAAGTACTGCATACTTGGCTCTCTGATCCACATCTTATTTATTCATGTTCTTCAGCCTCTGCTGTGATGATATCTTTAGCAAATCACAATACTCACTAATATAAAAAAGTATATGCTTTATTATACTTAGAAGTCAGGTAGCTGGTAAATATAAGAGGACTCCCATTAAATAAGCTGAAAAAATTAGAAAGCCATAGATAACACTGTCTTGAAAAATTTATAGTTCAGAATAATTCTGATATTTTTCTATATAGTAAACCATAAATGTTTTAATTGTACTCTTTTGTACATATTGATTAATATTCAATATCAAGGAAAATATTTTCACCTTGCTTTAGTAAACATGTCTGTTCTAAATCTTTGGGAAATGATTTAATGTCAACCAAATTAAAATAATATTAATTGGGATAGCTTAGGAAGGGAGAGAAAATTCACATTTGAAAGTATTAAAACTCCTCAAACAGCTTTAGTTAAATTCAAGACTAAGCCAGAAGTCCAAAATAGGAGTCCTCTCAGCCCAGTTATTGCCTTTTCTAATGCTTTCTCTGTGGTTACTCTGCCTATAAGAGAAGATTCTAAAGCTAGAAAGACTATTAGCTTTTTAATAGCTAGTTGTCCAGACCACCAATTGCGTTGTGATACTGTGGCTCTGAATATAGTGCAGAGTATTGGATTAATGGTTTTTGCTTTGACCGGCAAGAACAGGAGAGTTAGGAAATAAAAAGCAACACCCCTGTTTTCCCCATCATAGAATTCTTTGTTCCTTGCACCACAGGGAGGATTGGTTTGAATAGTGGTGTGTACAATGGATTCAGTCTTATAGAGCCTATCACCTTTTATCACTCAGGTAAGGGAGGGTTCAATTTAATAACACATAGTGTTAACTGTATTTGCTTTTTTAGGATTTTATATGGATTAGCAACCCTGGACTCTTCTTCTGGTTTTCTTTCTTTTTTCTTCTTCTTGTTTTTTTTTTTTTTTTTTTTTTTTTTTAACTAAATATCCAATGATAGTAAGATTAGCACTAAAAGGAGTTAATGGCTGCAGGGGTGGAAGGGATATTGAAGGTGCAGCTTTGAAACATGGGGATTTAGGACTCACAGGAACACATTGTCCCACCTCCTTTGTTCTGGAATCTCCATGATCAGGATCTGTCAGGTAAGTCTCAGTGGTTTTTAGTTTCTGCCTAATGGAAAATAAGCAGAAAAGATCTCTCTTTGGTTGAACTCTGCTACTCAGTTGTCTATCAGTAGATCTGGAGTGTCAAAAGCAGAAATGAATGAACACAAAAGCAGTTTTCCTAGTTGGGATTCTGGAACCCCATCCTCAGTTGCTAGAGCTACCATTTCTCTCCTCTGTACTCACAGTCTCAATCTGTTTAGTATTTAATTTCCTTTCAACAAACATTTATTGAATGCCAGGCATTGTATTAGGTGTTGAAGGGGAATAGAAGATGAATGTAAAACCTGGCTTCTGCCCTTGTGTTTATCACCTTAAAAACACAATTGCATCTCAGAGTGATTTATTTATTTAGTCAGAAACTAGCCAAATGAAATACACCTGGAGGCATAACTAAGTGAAGACACTAAATATAGCAAGTCACAGGATACAGGAGAGCCCTTAGCAAAACCTGGATACCAAACAACTATAGTGAAGATGCTATCATGTGGATCCTCCCAGATCACTTTAATTTTAATGCTACTTGGAGTTAAAATCAGACACAGAGTGCTTCTCTTTGTAACCAGATATACACATACAAAGGATATCCAAATGACTTGATCAACATCTGACATTTGATAATTAACAGTTTCAGAACATTTTTTTCTTGTTAAATTTAGATAAACTGTGAATATCAATATTGAAATTAATCGAGCCTGTTTTATTCTTTTGTCTAGTGATGATTTGCATAAATCATCATTTTCCTTTTAAAAAGTTTAAAGAATTCATTACACAAATTTTTTTTGTTTCTAATTTATAGAACAAACAAATATTACCATCTTTACTTTACAGATAGAGAAATTGAGATACTGAAGTGTATAATGACTTCAGAAAGCCAGGAAGTCAGGATTAGATTTCATAATTTTAGAATTAGATTCTACATTGCAGGCGGAAATAGATTCTCCTAAAGATATACTTTTGCTACAGTTCTTTGGTTTTAATCAGATTATTTGCGTCCCTGCTGTATTTTAACATGGTCAAGATATTGCAAGAACAAAGTGACTATACTGGGCAAGAGAGGGAGAGGGAAAATGTCCTTCCTCCTTTATTTGCCAGAGCCAGTTTGATGAAAAGGAAGTTTGGGAGTAAGAGGAAATACTTTCAAATATAAATTGACACTTTCTTCCCAAATTCCTTGTATTGGGAAGACAACATTAAATAGTCACCCCAGGCTACTAAGCCCAGCTTTAGTCTCCTGATGATTTGGGGTCTAGATATTTTAAATTTAGTATTTTCATGTACTTAATGTTTAAAGACACAGAAGTTAAAAATTAGCTATATATCCAAGATACTGAAATATTTTTGTAAATTTCATGAATTGTTTACATTTTTCCCTTTCATACTTCCAAACAGTTTGCAAATAGCTAAGACATTTATTGTGACAATTTTAAGCAGTCTGCTGTCAAGGCAGTGTCTTCCATATTTTTAAAGACAGGGTAGCTTTCCAACACATAAATTGCTTTTGTGTTTCAGCTTCAAGTTTCAACCACCTGCATTGGAAACAAAGGCAAGATATTTTCTTGGCAACTGTTACTGCTTTTGGCTTTTGTTTTTGCTTTTGTTTTTAATATAACAATGTTTGGGTCTCACCAGTAGATGAAGGAAGAAATGATTATATCTAAAAGCAAACGAACAAACAAAAAACATAGATCCCCCTATTCCCAAGAATTACATCCACTCCTGGTAGACATTCATTTGCATATCATAACATCAGCTCTTTCACCAGTAGGACCTCACCTCTTGGATTATGTTTTATCTGTAGAGGTATTCCTTTAAAATCTAAATAGGTGAAATAAGGTAAGATTTAATGGAAAGAGAATAGGATCTGCCATAAGAAGAACTTAGTTTCATGTTCCAACTTCATCTCCGACCATTTGTACAACTTGTAGTAATTTTTAAAATAACTCTGAACCTCATTTTCCTCATCTGCAAAAGGGGCACAATAACAACTTCATAAATTATTGTAAGGATTAAATTATATGACCTACGTAAAGTTTCTGGCATAGTATTTAGCACCAGATATGGGTGTTTTATTTAATCCTCATATAAACAGGATGAGAAAGATGTTATTTGTATTTCAAAGAACAATAATTCGAAGTTGAGAGTGCTGATGTGAGTTCTTCAAATTCCTATGTTAAGTAAACAGGAATAACCAGGATGACAAAATAACCTCTTATTTATAAAAACCCTGAGAAAGAAGATACCTACTAAAAAAGACCCTGGTGGCTAATTGGGCTCAGATTTTAAAAAAACAGAGCAAACAGCCATTTTTACACAGGGGTCTCTCATGCAAAATGCACTTCAGGCAGAAGCCTGCACTAAACTGCCTGCCTCTGCCCTGAACTGCCTGTCTGTATTGTGTTTCTGCCATTTGAGTTCCTGGAATTCTATTTCAACCATTAGGACTGAGTCTTTTCCCATATAATTAGAGCTGCACAATTCCGACAAACAGGAGCAGCTCTATTCTGACCAATCAGGACAGTGCCTTTGGGCTCAATCAAGTTGCAAGGATTTTGAGTCCTCATTCGCATGAGAACAGACCAATCAGGGGCCAAGGACAGGGCCTTCTGTCTATATAATCCCATGCCTCTCTCCCATGCCGCAAAATACTGAAGACTATTTCCCTGGTTGAGCTGAAACACCAAAGATGTCTTGCGAGAACGGAGCAGAACAAGCTGGAGCAGGCCAGAGCAGACTGGCACAGAACAGAGTAGATTGGAGCAGACCAGTGCAGCACAAAGCAGATCATCATGGAGTGGAGCAAAGAAGAACCAACGAGGAACATAGCAGAGCAGAGCTGTGTAGCCAGAGACGGGCTTGGCCCTACAGCTGCCTCACACCTGTGCTTTTTCACAGCTGCGCTGTATCACAACCAAGCTGTTCTGCAGTGAATAATGTTTCCTTCTTCACCACAACCCAAATTGGGGATTCCTGTTGGCATTGAATTGGTACCAACGACTATTTGTTGACACTTATCAAAGCAAATAAACTTTGAAATCTTCACATGTTTTTCAATATTTCAAATCCATCTCTCAGTCACCTCGAGTAGACGTGGTGTCCATTTTTTAATAGCTCATACACCAAACATAAAAGAAATGAATACAAATAAAATCAAGATTATCACCTAAATAAATAGATCTTTATCATTATTGAACAGACACGACTTAATGATATGTGTTAACTGAATTTTAAACTTGAATGCTTTTCATGATTACGTATTAAATGTCTTTTTTTCCCTGGAAGTTGCAGGAAAGCATGAACATATATGTATGGTCTAACCTAGTCCCTGGCACATAGTTCTTATCTATAAATATTTAAATAAGTACTGTTAATTGAAGAATAAAACTTTTATAGTAGTATAAAATTTCACCTTTTTCTGCATATTTTTGTTTCTATTTCAGAAAATTTTCTTTAGAATCTACACTTATTTCTTTCATAAACAAAATAAATTCTCATTGTTAAGGAAGAGTTAGAAAATATAGACAAGATAAAAGAAAAAACATCATCCACCATGTCACAGCTTAATATTTTGCTTTTTTAAGAAGAGTTGAAAATCAATTTCAGTTGGAGGTAAGAAACTGTAGATATTTCCTTGGGGATTTCTTGGTCTAAACACAGGACTTCTCCCATTATGAGAGATAAAACATAATAAAGACACCTCTTCCTTTTAATACTCAGGCAGATGTCTTTAAAAAGTGTGGCAAAAACCTCTCATTTTTTTTTTCAGTTTTACTATTTTGGTAAAATTTGCTTAGGAAGCCACTCCCTCATAAGTTTTATAATTAATTTTTTCATTCTGCTTATTGACTTTCCCACAGGGAAGCAGAAATATTTCTTATTAGTATGTATATCTTTTGATATTTCTACTGTATTCAGATTTCTTTTGAGTCACATTTGCCTGTCTGAAAACTTCAAGTAATTTCTTTTCAGGATGCTGCACAAAGCTAGTATTTTATCTCTGAACACTGTAAAATTTGACTAAAAATATATTTTATTTATTTACTTTTATTCATGGAACAAATTTTTTAAAATATTAAATTATGGAATCATAGCTTTTAGTCTGAAGCTCCATAATGGCTTTATTTATTTATTTATTTATTTATGTACTTATTTATATTTATTTAGACCGGGGATTTAAGATTATTTTAAAACTTGTCAAAAATTTATATGGCTCAGTTGGTTGGGGGTCATCCTGCAAAGCAAAAGGCTGCTGGTTCAATTCCTGGACAGGCACATGCAGGAGGCAACTGATAGATGTTTCTCTTACATATCAATGTTTCTCTCCCTCTTTTTCTCCTTCACTTCCCCTCTCTCTGAGAATAAATAAATAAAATAGAATAAAAATTATTATGATACATTGAGTACATTTATTTTAAATAATTTTGTTTTGTTTTCTATACTTAATTTTTAAGCATAGTACTTTTTTAGTCATGCTTTTGATTATATCTTTTGACACACTTCAATTATTCTCAGTTCTTTCTTAGAACATCTAAACATCTATTTTAATGTTAAGTTTTAAAAATAAAGTGCTACAAGTATATAATTAAAAAATCAAATAGAGCTAAAGAATTTACATTAAAAATTAGAGTTCCTCACTTTTCATCATTTCTGCCTACAGTCATTTCTACTCTTATTTAACTATTTTAACTACAAATTTTCTTATGTCCCTTCATGCATTAAAGTAGTATTTTTATACTGCTCTTTATGATGTTTTCATTTTAAATATGAACTATTTACTAATTGACTTTTAGCCTACTACCATTGTCCTTCTCCTCTTTCTATCTCCCAAAAATGGTTTTGTCACAACTTTTGGTTAAATCAACAGTCAGTGTTTATATTATTGTGATTATATAAGTATTAGTCATTACTGAGCTTTAGAGTTATACCCAAGATGTTCCTTTTTCTGGGTTCTTGTAGCAGGATACAGAAAAATGAGACTTACATCCAATTTCTAGGCAAGAGAAGAAGAGGGATACCACGAGTGTGCAGTAGGTAGACTTCACCTCATCTCCTTTGCAATTTCACACCCCATCCTACTCTCCAGTGTGTCCCTGTCACAAAGTCTAGGAGCTTTCAGAGAACAGACAACTGTTGTCCTGTCAGTGCAGGGGGATGTGGGAATAATCCTCTTCCTACAGGCATAGGATTTAATTTTTTTTCTTGTATTTTCTTCATTACCATTTATTCCTCTTAACCCCGTACCCTCCACAGTCACCACACTGTTGTCCTTGTCCATGAGTCCTTTATCTTCTTTGCTTGATCCTTCCACTCCCTAACAGACACTGCCCCAAGCTGTCAGCCTGCTCACTATCTATGAGTCTGTCTCTTTTGCTTGTTAGGTCAGTTTGTTCATTAGATTCCACATATGAGTGAAATCTTATGGTATTTGTCTTGCTCTGACTGGCTTATTTCCCTTAGCATAACGCTCCCCAGGTCCATCCATGCTGTTGCAAAGGGTAAAATTTTCTTCTTTTTTAAAGCCAAGTAGTATTCCATTGTGTAAATGTCCCATAGTTGTTTTATCGACTCATGTACTGATGGACACTTGGGCTGCATTCATATCTTCGCAATTATAAATAATGCTGCAATAAACATAGGGGTGCTTATTTTCCTTCAAATTAGGTTTTGGGTTTCTTTAGATAAATTCCCAGAAGTAGACATGCTGGGTCATAAGGCAGATCCATTTTTCATTTAATGAGGTAGCTCTACAGTGGCTGCAGCAGTCTGCGTTCCCACCAACTACAGAACATTTCACCTCAAAGCAGCAGGATATACATACACTTAAAGTGCACATGGGATGTTTTCTAGGGTAGACCACATGTTAGGACACAAAACAAAGTCTCAATAAATTTAAGATTGAAATCATATGAAGCATCTTCTCTGACTACAATGCCATGAAACTGGAAATCACTATTAAACAGTGAAGAGTCAACAATGAGACAAAGGAAGAAATCAAAAGTTACCTTGAAATATATGAAAATGAGGACACAACAACCCAAGATTTGTGGGACACAGGGAGTGTAGTCATTAGAGGGAAATTCAAAGATTACAAGCCTATCTCAAGAAACAAGAAAAAGATCAAGTAAACAATCTAACTTTACACATAAAGGGACTTGAAAAACAGCAACCCAAAGTGAATAGAAGGAAGGAAATAATATAGATCAGAACAGAAATAAACAAAATATAGAGTCTAAAAAAATGATACAAAACATCATTTTGTATCCAAGGGTCAGTTCTTTGAAAATATAAACAGGATTGACAAATCTTTAACCAGATTCACCAAGAAAAAAGAGAAAACCCAAATAAGTAAAATCAGAAATGAAAGAGGAGAAATAACAACTGACACCAAAGAAATACAAAGGATTGTTAGTAAATATTATGAACAACTACATGGCAATAAACTGGACAACCTGGAAAAAATGGATAAATTCCTAGAAATGTAAAATCTTCCAAAACTAAATCAGGAAGAATCAGAGAACCTGAATAGATAGATTACACCTAGTGAAACTGAAGATTAAAAAACTCCCAACAAAAGCCTGAACCTGTGGCTTCACAAGTGAATTTTACCAAACATTCCAAGAAGAACTAACACCTCTACTTACACTATTTCAAAAAATTCATGGTGTGATATATTCCATCTTACCTGTATACAGTCTTCCACCTATCTGCCTTTCAGTCCTTGTCCACCCCACTTCTTGGTGCATCCAAAGTTAAACCTTTCAAAGACTTTGGGGCAGAGTGCCTCATTGCTTCAAAATTCATCTACAGACACTTGGATTGTTACTTTACCCAAACAAACCAGTTATCATACCATCTGATTTCTGTCCTCTAAATACTTATTCAAATCTTTTTGTTATATTATGTTCTCATTTTTGTTATTTGCACTTGTGGGTTAATAAAAATTTTTATTTTCTGCAATGTCAATTGTGAATTTTACTGCCAACACCTAACTCAGAATGTAACGGGTGTCAGCCATCTCCTCTTATCGTGTTTTCTTTTCAAGGTATGTTTCATTTTCATAGAAACTGTGTTTACATACATTCTATTCAGATTTCCAAAGCATTTTAAAATGTCTTGGGCTTCTGCTTTTCACAGGTGATCTCTAATTTTGGCATGTTAGTGTGATGCTAATTATACTCACTTTCTCTTGTACTGCAGAATTTTTGAGGACACTGTTGGTTTCTTCTGTTTTATTTTAGCTATATTCTGTCTGGCTAATGTTTGAAATCTCTCCTAAACTTTATCATATCAGGACTATTTGTACAGTTCCCAAAAGCCTTGCCTGCTCAGCCCTTGCTGCTGAGGTGTGGTAAGATCTTCAGACACTTCTCGCTATGAAGTGTTTGAACTCCCTATAGAGGAAGTCCCTAAAGATAATAATTTCCATTGTTTTTTCCTGTGTTTTGCTCTTTTTCTTTTTTTCTTTTTTGCTCTCTCTAAGTTTTCTCCTGGGATCATCTATAGCATTGCCAGCCCTCTTACTACTATCTGCCAAATAGTTTTCAGGGATTTTTGCTGTTTCTTTCTGACTAGAATTGAAGCCTTCATTGGTGTGTTCAGGGGTATTATTAGACTGACCCTGGAGGACTGTCAGCACTCACACAAAATCGCGGAATTTTTACTTTTTCCAATTTTAAGATTTGTACAGCTATTGCCTTTCTGTGTGCTCAGGGGGAAGAAAGAAAAGGTAAAGGCAGTTTCTGCTTCCCTGATGCTGAACATCACACTAGTGGACCTATGGTTGCAGTTAAATATATATAAAACTTGGTAGTTAGGGGAATTTCCAATGAATGTTGGCAATGGTGATTTTCTGCTTAATTTTTGATGTTATTTCAAATTTTGGCCATTGTTATGTCTTACTAAATATTTTTAGGGGGAAATCGGGATATTTTTAAAAATCTTTTACAAGACACTATTTTAAATGATAACTTTATATATTTTTATTTAAATTTAAAACTGTACTGTTATATACAACATTTTCATTTTATTTATCAAACATGGTAAGCTCTGCTTAATAAGAGTGAAGTCAGATTTTGGAGATGGTTTTTAATACAAAAATAATTGGGTAGTCATTGCTTATTATGTTTCAAGAAGAACAAAAGTAATACTTTTTGATGTTTTGTCTTCCAAATTCTTAATGTCAGGCACAACGCATAAATTTGGGGGTAGGGGCACACACATCTATAACAGGACCAGTTTGGGTTTTCACATACATTCCTTTATAAAACTGGAGAAATATAAATTATAAATGATTCTTGCTCCCCTAAAGAAGTGGCCTTTTTTTTTTTTAAACATTGAGCAACAAAAAATAACACTACTCACCCACTTTGATTAACCTCATATAAACTTTTCTTGCATTGATCTTTTACAAGTTGCTTGAATGGCCTGGTATTAGTGGTTGCTGATGATTACATGCTTAATTGAAGAATTGCCAGGCTTGGGGCTGAAATCTACACAAGGCAGGCAAAAATTTGTTTCAGGAGGAACAGAGGGGAGTAGAGGGGCTCATGTATGATAACTTCAACACTGCCAATGAATTTTAATCCAATTTGCTTCCCATCAAAACTTATTGAACATAATAGCTATTCACTTACTCAATAAATATGTTTTAAGTGACTACTATGTACGCCATGTATTTCAACTTATGTTTAATTTTCCGCCATACCCATTCACAGATTTTTGCATAATTTATGAAAATTAGAACATTGTCAAACAGTTCTTAGGTTTAATTTCTAATTTAAAATTAACTTTTATTATCCATTAGTGCCAATATTAAAAAGCTTTTTGTTATGTATAATGTGAAAATTCCTAGAATTGTAGTTAGACATATTAATAATTTGCTCTACCTTGGGGGATAGGTTACCAAACATTTAGTTAAGTTGATTGATAATTGTGTAAAAATTATTTCTGTGATTACAAATGATTGGATTAAATGGAATATTTTGTAAACATATACATTACAGTATGCTCCATAATATTTGACCTTTTGATAACTCTCAAGCATCTGCTCTCCTCTTCTCTTAATGGACTGAGGGGAATCCACTACTTAAAAGAAAATAGAGCTCCCTTTTTTCTTTTGAATGTTTATTTGACAGTACAATGCAGAAAGGCAGGTATTTCTTTGATATTTTGATATAAGAGAAAAGGAGACTGAATATCTTACCCTGTAAATAGTAAAGAAATATTTTATAAGAGTTTGTGGAAGGTTGTGGTGGGGGGAATGTTCAGATAGTGGATGTGGAACTGAGCCTTCCTTGTCCTAGTTGGCTTTACTTCCTCTTTTGTGTTTAACAGTTTATAGATAATAATGATAGATAAGGTTTTGAGAATCTCCCCTAAACCTGATCCTACTGGTAAGTTGTTCATAAAATCCACAGCACACTTCCTCCCAGGCATAGCATTGGGGATAGAATCACATTTTAATCTCTTGTTTCTGGAATATTTCAACTGGAGGGTAAAGAACAATTCCATTGTTTTCCTCTGTGATAGCTTTATGTGTTCTTTAGATGATGATGAGCAGTAGAATTTATTTTCTTCTCTTTTCTTCATTTGTTCATATGCCAACTTTTAAAAATTCATGGTTGAAGTATGTGACTTGTCACACCCATGCACAAACATTATCTTCCTGTTGAATGTGGAACATATCTAGTGGTACTTTAAATGGATTCTGACCTGAGAGATAAAACAGTCACTTTAAGTTTATTGTTTGTGAAGTTCATGTAAACTAGTTAGAGTTCAGTCTTGCTGAGAGCATTTCAATATATCATCAGTTTTAAACACCTATTTTTATTTGTGGTGCAAATTTGGAAAACCACATGTTTTATTGTAATATCTGTATATCAATCAGTATATATCTATATATATCCTTTGAAGTAATTTGTCAGTCAGAGTAACATGTTATAAGATCAAGGGCTAAAATTTGTGAAATGACTATAAAACAAAGAAATTACTCTGAACCAGAATAATAAGGAAGATTCATTTAAAAAAAAGGGATTAAGAGCAAATCCTTCAACAATAGAAATGTTTGTCCTGAAAAGGAGGGCACAAGCCAAGTGTTGGTGCAAAACTAATCGGACTATATTTCAGAAGCCCTGAGAAGATTGGCCTAATTCTTAATTGCCTAGAGGCAGTGATTGAAAACAGGGCCTGTCCTTATCTAGTTCACCATTTTATTTCCCACGCCTCTTGTAAAGTGGGTTCTCAAGGGATATTTATTGAAGGAATGAATGGATAGAAATTTGGTGAGAGAAAAGCCAGAGGTAAGCCTGGGTGTGTCGATTATTTTCTGACCACCTTTAGATAAATATTTGACTTTGTAAGGGATGCTTGTAAGTCATTTCATCAAACTGACCACTTGCTCTTTTCTACTTGATAGCCAGATATACTAGTGACTTGATGTTCAATCTTCTTTTCATCTACAATCTTACAGCCTTAAGCAGATAATGCCATTTTGCCGTGATGAGAATCATGTACAGACTAGTGTTCTCTTATATGGAATTTTTGAGTGTGAGAGGTTACTGATATCTAGAGCTTAGAGCAAAATCCAAAAAGCATTTGAAAGAACATGAGAAAAAAAAGTTCCCACAAAACGAGACCTTTTCCATTGGTCTGTGCTTCACACATCTTCTCACAGCAAAAACGTGCTTAGAAGCCTGATTGTCACTTCATCAGGAGAGTTTCTGTTAGCTGGGAGAGCACTCAGGCAAGTCAATAGAAATATACTGTGAGCTGACTGATACACTGACCCATGTCTAAATGTCATACTCAAGGCAAGTGTGGAAGCAGCTTTGAGATTGTCTGATTCAGTTATACTGGTGAGAGCATGGTACACCTTTGTCAGTTTAGCAACCCATCAGAGGGAGATTACTGGACTAGATTCTTAGCTGTTCCCTTCCAATATGTTTGAGCCATTCCACTTCTTTCCCCAGAGTGTTATCAGATGAATGGTTGGAAAGAGAAATCTGATCACATTGGCCCCACTTGAAATTCTCCAATGTATCCCTGTGGCCTTTAACATAACATTCAAAGTTGTGAGAATACAGTACAAAAATCATCAGGCCTCCCACATTTCTCTTCCCTCTTTTTCTATAATGAGTACTTATTGACTACTTACTACGTTCCTGGAACTGGGCTCACTGCCAAGGATCAGATGACAAATAAAGAATATAAACCTGCAGTTATTCCCTGCCCCATCCCTCCACTTCTCAGCCCTAATCTCAAGGAAGTTTAAATGGGCCTTTTTGTCTTTTTGCATAATAATCTCTGTGCCCTTCCCTGTCCATCTCTGGGTCCTGTAGGCTGGATGCACATGTCTGCATTTCCACAGCACATTGTGTGTTTCCCTCTCAGAGCTCTTGTGTGACATGCTTTTCTATGAGAGGGAGCCTAGGTTTTTATTTGTTTTCTTTTTTAAATTTTTATTCCCAGAATTGGTACAATGTCTATCACAAGGTAGGTACTTAATAAACATTTGTTTTCTTTTCCATTATTTTAGAGGCTATCTCTTTTTTGATCAAATCTTATTTTTCAGATGACTTCTTTGATGATGTGGATTTTATTTGTTCCCTTGGCAACCATTTCTTGAGAATCTGCTGTGTGTCAGTCATTACACAGGCACCTTTCATGATTCCTTCAGCAACAGTGGTGTTGAAGAAATGGAAGCACATATGTGATATTGTCAGTCTTATATGGCAGAAGTGTTTCCCAAACTCAGATTTATGTGACTCTAAGACCCATGCTCTCATTTCATGCCATACTTTTTCCTCTGGGATAAAGCATAATTTCCTGTGTATTTTATATAGCCAGTAAGAATATAATTCACTTTAAATTCTATCACAATAAACTCTTTAAGGCCTCCAAGTTCACCTGTCACTTGATCATAATGAACATATGGTTAGACATTCCTTTTAAGGGGATGATCTGAACATATGAAAAGAGTCACAGAGGACTTTTTAGTTTTGTTTTTCTATGTGTTAATAAATTATCACATCGAGAAACAAAATGATTTTTTGAACCCAATGCAGGAAGGAAAAAGGTTCAATGCAAACTGTACTGTCATTTGGTCCCTAGCTTGTAGATTGAATGTATCAGTGCTGGACTGTTTAGAGAAACTGTTTCAAGCTCTTCCATTCAAGCACAATGGGGGCTTATGGGGAAAACTTTTTTCCTGTTTCATCTTTCTCTTGTACATTTTATCTAAATGCGGGAGCTTGCATGATCTGTATATGTTGTGGAAACAAGGATGGATAAGTGGGGGCTGAAGCAAAGAGAGAAGAGTTAAGCTACAGCTGATGCTTACCAGTGTTTGTCAGCAGATTAAGGATGGCTGTAAATCTCTAGACCTTCCTCCCACAGAGAAATGAGGTTATTACCCCTTGCTCTGAATTTGTGCAGACTCTGTGATACCTTTGATATAATGTAGTGCAAGTGGCACAATGGTAATTTCCAGTCCCATCGATAGCTGCTGCTGTTTCTTGGAACACTCACCCTTAGAGCCCTAATCTAATCATATGTGAAGCCCAACCTGGTGACCTTGGGAAGAGTGTGACACCCGAAGGAGGAAAGGGCCCCACTGCCCCGATGAGCGTGGTCTTCTAGATCACCTTGCAAGGAGCCAGGCTATGACTCCCATCCCCCACCACCAGACCAGCCACGAGCTAAATGTCACTTAGTGACTGCAGTTGCTGTTACATTCTTCTGGGGACAGAAGAATCTTCCAGATGATTCCTTTCTGAATTCTGAAACTATACTAATTCACTAAAGTATGAGGTAATGCGTTGGCAATAATAGGCGATCGGAACAATTTGCCTCTAGTCATCAATTAACAATTGCTTTAAGTGATTCCATATCTGCTGCAGGGCTCATGGAGCCCAATTGGATCTATTGTGGTTTCCTTTTCTTTGGTAGTCACCAGAATGTATGTGCTAGCTAAAGGGTAAGATATGGGTAACGTGTGCGTGTGTCTGTATGTGTGTATGTTTAAAATCTCTCTAACTTATGATAATCATCCATGTGTATTTACCACATGAAATTTTCTAAGCCACATTTACATCTATTTTCTCTAAGTATTCTTACCACACATCTAATAAGGTCATTTTTTAAGTCTGGCTTATGCTGTTTTGCACACGGTGAAGCTAAGGCACAGAGGTTTGTTACCTTTCTACAGTCACATAACCAATATTCTCAGAGTGTACTGTATTTCCCTTTGTATAATTTTCAAATTGAATTGATCTTTGGATGATTATCTGTTTAATAACTGTTGCACCAACTAGGCTGAAAGCTCCAGGAGGTCAATGAACTTCTTAGTCTTATTCACCAGTCTAGATTTAGAACTTAACCCAGAGTCTGCTAGAGCAAACACTTATTAGTTAAATGAATAACTTCATGAAGAATGGCAGATCTCAGACTGATACCTAGGTTTCTTGATTCAGAAGTTTCTTGATTCTTCTTCCATCAATGGATGAAGAGGGTGTGAATCACTTAGGAATTTTAATCAGAGGGCATAGCCACCAACCACACCCTCCCTTTCTCCTACTCCCTTTTTCATCAGAACATATCTTTGTGAAGGGAATATGCTTATTAAAAAATTTTTGTAGTAATTATGATATACCTCCTGTTGAGAACTAAGAAACAACACTATTATTCTTTCTTTTAACCACATGTTTTTACATACAAAGGAAATGCTCTGAGAAAATACAATTATTTTATACTAGGAAAAAAAAAAACACAAGGTGAAGTTTCTATCTTCATAACTAAATAAATTGAAATTAACAAAGATTAAGGCAGGTGTAACATTCTCACACCATTTACCTAAATCAGAGAATCTCAAAGCTGCTTCCACACTTGCTTTGAGATAACCAATCATCAATGACCTGAGAAGACATTTTACTTTAGGCATTTCAGCATTTTTAGCTAGTAGATACAGCAGCTCCCATAAAGGTAAGATGTAACTTGCTTCCACCAGTACAGATTTATTTTATAAACTGTAATGGATGTGTAGCCCTGGCTGGTTTAGCTCAGTGGATTGAGCGTCGGCCTGCGAGCTAAGTGTCGCTGGTTCGATCTTCCAGTCAGGGTACATCAGAGAAGGAAAACTCTGACTCCAAAAAACCTCCGCTGCCTTGCGGCATACCTCTTCAGGGGAAAGGCTAAGGGAGTAAACCCCGACAGAAAATCCGGAGCCGGAGTCCCTAAGGCGGTTTGACGTTATAGTCAACACCGGCAACTCCTGCGGCGCACCTGAACCCAAGCTGTATTGACTCCGTCTTTCCCTTGGATCCTTCAGCTGCGAAGAGAGGGGGGGTCTGCTGCATGGGCAACAGCAGACCCTCCATATTACCCTGCCCAGGCTCTGTAGCTTCAGCGTCATCGCAAGATGTCGATTCAACACGGGAGGAGACAGATACTACCATGTCACTCCCGAGTCGGACTGCACAGCCATTCTCGGCGGTGCAGATAGACACTTAAGAAGCTACACCATCGTCTCTCGAGACGGACGGCTGCCGACAACGACAACAATGGATGTGTAAAAGAGTGTGCTATGAACTTTTAATTCTTCACCACCAAGGAACAGATAGAAATATATCCTGAGCTATGGCTAAGAAAGTAGTCATAGTTATAATCCATCCTGGATCCCTATTCAAATTTTATTAACCTTACTTGTTATTCTTCACACACCATTTATGTATCATGCTGGTTTATGCTGTGATGTACACTTTTATTTGAAAAAATATATTTTAAGACATATTTAGTCTTTGAACACTTTGTAATCAAAGTTACTCAAGTCAGTCTTTACTCAGTTTATTAGTGTGTTTTCTTGTCTACATTTTGTAAGATGCTGTCTATTGTTTTACATACCTTAGCGACACCTGCTCTATCCATTTAGTGCTGCAGGCCCCCCAACATTCCTCAGGGTTCTGATTTTTGCCACTGTATTTTCTTCTCAGTCAGCATTCTATCTGCACATCAAGGGGAAAATAGATGTTTTAGATAATTCATGACTGGAGTAGTAATTTGCTCTTTAGAATTCGAGATACCTAGTTGATGGATGTTGCTACTTATGTAAACTAGTGCCCCACTCCACTGTATTCCATCTCTGTCTACAGCAAATATCAGTAAAGTGATATTACTTGATTTTTTATGTAGTACAATTTAAAGATTGCTTTTTATTTTGAACATAATAGTAATTATGGCCATATAGCATATTTTATTCATCCTCTTTGCACTTAACAATTTATTACTATACCCTAAACATTTTTACATTTCTCATAAACTTAGAATATACCAAAGGTATTTTATATTAATTTTTTCATTTCTTATGAAATCAATAGAAGTCCATTAAAACAAACTGCAACTGCAAAATAAAGGAAACAGAATTCTGCCACTCTTTCTTCATTATGTTATGTACCATATACACATATCTTGCCATTTACTTTGCACCAGAAATTGTAAGTGTATGAGTATATATCAATAACTTTTCTCTTATTATTGAAATATTTTTAAAGATAAATTTTGCTTACAGAGAAGTTAACATCAATGTACCATGGCTTTTAAGACATTGCAGAAATAAAATGTATGACAACTATAGCACTAACACAGAGAAATGTCATTGAAAATCTAAAGTATAAGTCATATAATTTTTCCTTTTTGCTGTTAAAATTTCTGTAACAAACTTGAAACCATTAAATGTAAAAATACTACAATGAAATATCCTCTTAATTAAATAATTATTTTAATGATAAACATATCTGCTTAGTGAACATCCCTTTATGAATGAAAATATTACATATGTTATTTTCCTTCTGGTCGAGAGGAATATTGCTCAATTTTATGTCTTGTTGTTTATTCAATAATTATTAAATTCCAAAGCTTTACTGATTTCAAATGCATTTTGAGGTGAGGTAGGATATACAAATAAAGTATAGCTCAGGCCATATATGTATCAGATTACTGAGGACAATAAGACAGGTTAATAGAAAGGATATTGATCACAAGGAGTAGCAATTTCCTCAGTGGCTTAGAGTAAATTTTATAGCAATAGGATTATTTAAATTAGACATAAGTTTACTTATCTATCAGTTAGTTTTATTAAAATAGAGGCAAACTATAGAACATGCTGACACCAAGTAGTCCTAAGGGGCAATATGAAAAAAACATTTGTGTTTCAGTCAAATTTCTTGGTCTTGAACAGCTGTGAAAATTGTTTATTTTAACACTCAGGCTGGTGTCCAACATATAGAGGTCAATCAATTAATGTCAAATAAGAGAGTAGATGTATGAACACCAGACAGAGTGAGGAAACATTTAAGTGAGTTGTTGGTAGCAGTGCTTGACATTAGGGAGAAGTGCTACACTTTTTCTTTCTTTCTTTTTTTCCTTTAAGTATATTTTATTGATTATGTTGTTATAGTAGTTCCAATTTTTTCCCCTTTGTTCCCCTCTGCCCAGTACCCACCTTCCCTTCAGCAATCCCACCCCCCTTAGTTCATGTCCATGGGTAAAGTATATAAGTTCTTTGGCTTCAACCTTTCCTATTTTATCCTTAACATCCCCCTGTCTATTTTGTACCAACTGATTATGCTTCCTAGTCCCTGCACCATTTCCCCATTTCTCCCACTCCACTCTCCCAGCTGATAACCCTCCAAATGATCCCCATACCTATGATTCTGTTCCTATTCTGGTTTGCTTAGTTGGATTTTGTTTTTACTTTTCAGATTCAGTTGTTAATAGTTGTGAGTTTGTTGTCATTTTAGTGTTCATATTTTTGATCTTCTTTTTCTTAAGTAAGCCCCTTTGACATTTCATATAATAATGGCTTGGTGATAATGAACTCCTTTAGCTTTACCTTGTCTTGAAAGCACTTCATCTGCCCTTCCATTCCAAACGCTAGCTTTGCTGAATAGAGGTAATCCTGGTTGCAGGATGCCTTTCATCACATTAAATACTGCTTGCCAGTCCCTTCCTGCCTGCAAAGTGTCCTCTGAGAAATCAGCTGATAGTCCTAAGGCACCTCCCTGTAGGCAACTCTCTGCCTTCTCTTGCTGCCCCCAGGACTCACTTTTTATCTTTCATCTTTGGCATCTCAATCATGATGCGTCCTGGTGTGGTCCCCTCTGGGTCCGGCTCGCCCGGGATCCTCTGTGCTTCCCAGACCTGTATGTCCATCTCCTTTGCAAAATTTGGGGAGTTTTCCTCATTTTTTTCAATTTTTGCTTCCTCATTCTGCACTCATTGACTGTTTTTTTCTTCTTTATGTTCCAAATCATTGATTTGAATCCTGGTTTCCTTCCCTTCACCATTGGTTTTGTGTGGATTTTTCTTCATTTCACTTAGCATAGCCTTCACGTCTTCTCTTATGCTTTTGCCATACTCAAGCATATCTGTCAAGCCTGTGAGCATCTTTATCACCAGTGTTTTGAATTCTGCATCTGTTAGATTGTCTTTCTCCTCATCTGATAGGTTGTCTATCTACTCATCATTTAGTTCTCCCACTGGAACCTTGATCTGTTCCCCCTTTTGGGCCATATTTCTCTGTCTCCTCATTCTGACAGGCTTCTGTGTTTGTTTGCCTCTGCATCCCAAGTCGAGCTGTCACTCCTGTTATGTTGTAAGGGGCAGAGCCTTAGAGATTCATCAGTACAAGGTGACCTGTTTCACCATGTTGTGGCACTGTATGCAGGGGTTGGGGGGTCTGAGAGGGAACAATGTCACCTGCCTAGCCCTCACCCCTTTTCCAGGCACCTCTCCCACTTCCGGACCAGACTGGCACTCCTCTAGCTACTGCCCTGGCCATCGTTCCCAGAGTGGGTGGTTCTGCGGACAATCTAGGACTGTGGGAGCCTTTTAAATAAGCGAACTCTGCTGAGACTGGCAGTTTCTGCCTCCACCCCAACCCTCACTGGTCTACATAGTCAGAAGAAATGAGGCTTGATTTTCCCCAGTGCTGGGACCGTGAGTTGCCAGGTCCGGTGAGGATCTGGGAATGCTCCCGAGGTGTCCCTCCTGACTTTTAAAAACTTGTGACTGCGCTTTCTGTCGGCCTGTCACTGCTGCCACTGCTGCCACCATCACACTGTGTCCTTTCCACCCTGGCTCCGCCCCTCCTATGTATCTGGATGAGTGTTTCTTCTTTATATATTTGTTTGCTGGAGTTCCATGCAGCTTGATTTTCTGGAACTTCTGGTTGTTTCTAGGTTTGAGGTAGTTGTATTCCTTCTTAGCTGTGGAGGGAGACACAGAGTGTCTGTCTACACCTCCATCTTGACCGGAAGTCTTACAGTTTTTTTTCTGATGGTTGTAAATCTATTTTATCTCTCAATTTATAAATAGTTGCAAAAAAATGTGAAGGACCTCAACTACATTTACTGCTGCCTTCATTTATATTTTATGTAGTAGTTGATATGTATTTAGAAAATGGGGAATGAAAATAAATATCCTTGCACACATTTTTTCCTAAGAACCTGAGAACAAAGACTTGACTCCTCATGTTGAAGCTACTTTTGTTTGTTTCTTAATTTTGTCCTTGTGCTACTCCCCTATGGGTAACCATTATATCTTTTTACCACATATTTTTCCACATATTTATGCTTTTATCATATATTTATATTTTTGTAAATGTTTGTTTTATTTTGATTTTTTAAGCTTTATGAAAATTCTATAATACAAGTAACATTTTTGATTTAAAATTGTTGTCTATAGCTTAGTATATTTACTTTTACCACTGTATAATATTTAAAAAGTGATGATCTATTCTCTTATGCATGAACATTTGAGTTGGCTATGGTTGTTTTATTTCATTCATTTATTTATTTATTTTTCTATTTCCATGTTGCTATACAATTGCTGATGAAGTGTAAACTCCACCCAGACAAGGATGTTTGTCTGTTGATTTTTTTTTTTTTAGCCTATAAAGCTGACTGATTTTTAATGAATGCTCAATAAATGCTTGAGGAAAGAAAAAAAGAACAAAATATTTTGTATATGATTTCTAAATGTACCCTTATATATAGTGGTATCTCAGTATTCATCATTAATTTGTTCTGGAACTCATAACTAGTTCCAAACTAATGAGTACAGAGGTATGATGGTATAGTGGTGTTTGAAATTTTGCTCACATAACCCACAACAGAATTTTGAACAACTGTTTGAACACACATTTTAAAGGTAATATCCATTTTTTTAAATCAACTGTTTAAGTGATTGCAAATGATGTTATTACTTGTGTATTTGGATATTGACACTGTAATATCACTTAAGAAAATAGATCTAGTGAAATCCCTATTGTGATTTTTTACCCACCATCATTTACTTATAAAATGCAGGTAAAAGGGTATTTTTAAAAGCCAGAAAATTTTTATATGTTTTTTTCTCCTGGACTCATATATCTATTTCACTACTCTCCCAGAATTTTATCCTAATGCAATGTACATATTTTCACTTAGATTCTTTTTACTGGTCACCTTCTAATACTTGGCAGCAAAAATTTCCTGAGCCTTTAAGTCTCATGTTAAATTTTTCTAGATTTAGTTATCATAACACTTATTATTAGTATACAGTTGGTTAAAGTCATTTCAAAAAAAATTATTGAACACAAAGTAAAACTTTATTTTGAAATTCATCTCTTCAGATGGATGAGATTATGTGTTTTTCTGATCCTTTCATGACTATTACTGACTGTTGGAATGAGACAGGATTCAAGGAAATTGACAGTAAGGGAAATTATTAGGCCATCAGTAAGTGCAGGGTTTACATGAAGAGTTGCAATAATAATTGCTAAGTATGCATTGTGTGTTGTATAATCTACTAATCTACTTTCTATTCCCACAGGAAGTAATCAACAAGTAAAGAAGTAGTTGTCAAATGCCAGAAAGGATATTTATTACTAAGTAAGAAACAAATACTATTTTAAGTGCCCATTGATTTTTTTTTTTTTGTAAAATGCAGGGAAATGTTTATAAATAATAAATGCCCACAAAAGGCAAAAACATTTTTTACTGCCAATATATGTTCCATTTCCTCAAGCATGTAATGCTGAGACATCAAAAATAGCAAACATTATTTGAAATCATGTAAAATATCCAAATGAGACATAGTCCCAGACAGAGTCAGAACATGAGATTTGGAACACATAGTTTTATTTCTAGGGTGCTTTTTTCAAGTATTCTGAATATTTTACTTCTATTACAAGTGATAAGATATGTAGCATCATCTCATGCTTGTTGATGTTTCTGATATTTTTATATTTTTACCCTCACTCTTTTTTGCTTCCCTGTCATGAGCAAGGATCTTTCCCTCAGATAAAATGCTGTCTTGTATAATTACAAGGCATGGGAAAGTGAGACCCTTAAATGAAACTTGTTATTACTCTCATTATCCCACTCTACAGTATATATGTATTCACTGCGCCTTAACATGGAATGTGTTGGGGTATTTCTACTGCCCACTTTGTCTTTAATAGAAACAAATTTATATATAAAACTGGTAAAGACACAAAGCTGTACAATCAACAAAACCGTCATAGGGGTTGCTGTCATAAAGGAGAATTCTCTGTCACCAGTGCTTTGAATTGTTTCCATTATTTGACTGCCTTGAAATTTTTACTATTTAGAATAATGCATCATTTTGAAATTGAAGATGGGTGATATATATGTATATATTTAAAAAGGTAAAGAAGAATGATTTTGTAAGAGGAGAGGAGGGGAGTACTGATCATGTGTCTAGCTTTGACACATTCTCAGGCAAATAACTTCAGAATATGTACATAAACTGGAATTTTAGCAATTTACTTCCTTAAATTTATCTGCAGGAAACTTCTCAGGCACCCTAGGGTTACACATGTCTAATTTGAAGACTTCTGATATATGCCTGGAAGTAGATTGCTCAGTCATAGGATACACCTCTTTTCCACTTTACAAGATTATTACCAAATTATTTATCAAAATAGGTGTTCAGATAGACACTCCAACCAGTGGATATGAGACTTCTCATTTTCTCCACATTTTGCCAATACTAGTTGTCAGATTTATTAATTTTAGGTAATCTAGTAAAGTGATGTTATATTTGTCATTAAATAGCATTTTATAATTAGTAATTTATTAAGGAAATTAAAAATTGTTCCTTATGTTTGTCATTCATGACTCCTCTTCTGTGTAATATCAATGCACACATTTCTGTCCATTTTCTACTGGAGTGTTTGTCTTTTTGTAATTATTTTGTAAATTTCATATATTTTTAATTTTAATAATTCATTTGTTAAATATGTTGCAAATATCTTCTAGTTTTTGTTTAATATTTTCTCTTTTTTATGGAATCTTTTGATGAACAGTACTCTATAAATGCAGTCTAAGTGATCATTTTTTTCTTTTATGATTAGAACAGTTCTGTATTTAGTTGAAAATTTTTTTATCCAAAGTTACAAAAAAACTTTTTACTTATACATTTTCTAAAAATGTTAAAGTTTTATGTTTTATCAAGTTTTTAATTCATCTGAAATTATTTTTTTAATGATTTTATGTAGAAATTTAATTTCATTTTTGCATCATTATTCAGGGCTATTTACTGTTTGTTTGTTTTTTTTAAATCACTGCTTCAATATCAATAGCTGTAATCTGTCTATCCACATTCCATTTTTCCTTTCTGATTTAGTCTTGGAAGATTGTATGTTTCTAAGAATTTATCATTTTGTACAGATTGTTCAATTTTTTGGCATATAGTTATTTGTAATATTTTCTTACAACCTTTGTATTTCTTTGATGTAAGTTGTTACTTCTCTTTCATTTCTGATTTTACTTATTTAATTTCTTTTTTTTTTCTTTGATGAGACTGGTGCAGGTTTGTCAATCTTGTTATCTTTTCAAAGAACTAGTTCTTGGAGTCATTGATCTTTTGTATTGTTCTTTGGACTCTATTTCATTCATTACTGGTCTGATCAGTATTATTTCTGTCCTTCTAGTCACTTTGTGCTTTATTTGTTGTTCTCTTTCAGTTCCATTAAGTGTAAAGTCATATTGTGTATTTGAGCTTGTTCTTGTTTCTTGACATTGGCCTTTACGGCTGTGAATTTCCATCTAAGGACTGCTTTCCCTGTTTCTTAGGTTCTCATTTTCATTTTTTCAAGTTATTTTTTTATTTCTTCCTTGATATCATTGTTACTCATTCATTATCTAATAATATGTTATTTAATTTCATGTCTTTGTGTTTTTTTCAGTTTTCTTCCTGTGATTGATTTCTAGTTTCATAACGTTGTGGTCAGAGAAAATGCTTGATCTGATTTCAGTCTTCTTATTTATTGAGACTTGTTTTGTGTCCTAACATATGATCTACCATAGAAAATATTTCATGTGCACTTGAAAAGAATGCATATTCTGCTGCTTTTGGGTAAAATGCTTTGTATACAGAAATTAAATCCATTTGATCTAATATGTCAGTTAAGGTAGCCATCTCCTTGTTGATTTTCTTTCTGGAAGATCTATTCATTGAAGTCAGTTGGGTGTTAAAACCCCGTTCTATTATTGTATTTCTGTCATCCTCTCCCTTTATGTCTGTCAGATTTCCTTTATATATTTAGGTGCTACCATATAGGATGCATAAATGTTTACTGGTGTTGTATCTTCTTGTTGGATTGTTCCCCTTTCATTACATAGTGTCCGTCTTTGTTTCTTACCATAGTCTTTGTTTTAAGGACTATTTTGTTGGGATGATGAACTCCTTTAGTTTTACCTTGTCTGGGAAATACTTTATCTTCCCTTACTTTCTAAATGACAGTTCTGCTGGATAGAGTAATCTAGGTTGTAGGTCCTTGATTTTCATCCCTTTGAATATTTCTTGTGAGTTCCTTCTAGTCTGTAAAGTATCTTTTGAAAAATCAGCTGACAGTCTTGTGGGGATTTCTTTGTAGGTAACTGTTTTCTTTCTTGCTGCATTTAAGATTCTTTTTATCTTTAAACTGTGGCATTTTATTTATGGTGTGTCTTGGTGTGGCCCTCTTTGGGTCCAACTTGTTTGGGACTCTCTGTGTTTCCTGAACTTGTATGTATATTTCCTTCACCAAATTAGGAAAGTTTTCTTTCATTATTTTTTTCAAATAGGTTTTCAAATATCTTGCTCTTACTCTTCTGGCACCCCTATGATTCAGATGTTTGTACATTTGGAGATGTTCCAGAGGTTCCTTATTCTACTCTCCTTTAAAAAAATTTTTTTTTCTTCTTGCTGTTCTGATTGAATGCTTTTATTCTTCCTTATGTTTCAAATCTTGTATTTGAACCTCAGCTTCATCCCCTCCCCTATTTTTCCTTGTAGATTAAAAAAAGTTTACTCAATGCAAACCTCATTTCTGTCTGGGTCTTTTTTTATGCTGTTACAGTACTTAATGATTTCTTTGAGCATCCTATTACTAGTGTTTTGAGTCTGCATCTAATATGTTGCTTATGTCCATTTCATTTAGTTATTTTCCTGGAGTTTTGCTCTGTTCTTTCATTTGGGCCATATATCTTTTTCTCCTTAATTCAACAGCCTCTCTGTGTTTGTTTCTGTGTATTAGGTAGAACTGGTTTGACTCTCTGTCTTATGGCATGGCCTATGTTGGAAAAACCATTATTATATGAAATGTTAAAGGGAACTATATAAGAACAAGAATATCAAAACTATGAACATTAAAATGGGAGAAAAGGTGCAGGGATAAAGAAGTACAAATTGATAGGTATAAAATAGACAGGGGATTTTAAGAATAATGTAGAAAATGGAGTAGCCAAAAATCTTATATAAATGACCCATGGATATGAACTAAGGGAAGGGATTGCTGGAGGAAATAAAGGTACCAGGAGAAGGTGGGCAAGAGTGAAAAATTGAGACAACTGTAATAACATAATCAATAAAATACATTAAAAAATAAAATAAAAATTAGAGTGAAAAAAATCTTCTTTTTAGTATAAGTATTGCTATTCCAGCTTTCAGTTTGCATTAACTATCTTTTTCTATTCCTTTATTTTTAGTCTGTGTATATCTCTCATTCTGAGGTACAGCTCTTGAACATAATATATATAGGTCTTTTTTTTCTTATCCAGGTACTCTATGTCATTTGAAATATTTATGCCATTTGTATTTCAAGTGATTATTAATAGATGCATATGTATTTCTTTAACTATGTACCTCTGTTCCCTTCTCCTTCCCACCTCTTACTCCTTTTTCTTCTTCTTTCTTCCTCTTCTCCTTCTTCTACTCCACCTCCTCTCCTCCTCCTCCTCCTCCTCCTCCTTCTTCTTCTTCTTTCTTCTTTTTTCTTCTTCCTTCTTCTTCTTCCTCTTTCACCTTGTCCTCCTTTTCCTTCATTGTCTTCTTAAAGCAAGCCCTTTAACACCTGTTATAATACTGATTTGGTGGTTACAAACTCTTTTTTTTTTTGTCTGGGAATCTTTTTATTTCTCCCTCAATTTAAAATGATAGCTTTGCTAGATAAAGTACCATTGGTTGTAGGTCCTTGATTTTCATCACCTTGAGTATTTCATGCCAATCCCCTCTGGTCTGTAATATTTCTGTCAACAAATCAGATGACAGTCTTATGGGTGTTCCTTTGTAAATAATATCTGGTTTTCTCTTGTGGCTTTTAAGATTCCCTCCTTGTTTTTACATTTTTTCCATTTTAATTATAATGTATCTTGGTGTGGGCCTCTTTGAGTCCATCTTCTTTGGGACTCTGCACTTCCTGGACTTGTGTGTCATTTTCTTACATCAGGTTAAGGGAGTTTTAGGTCATTATTTCTTCAACTAGGTTTTCAAATCATTGCTCTCTTCTGCTTCTGATATCCCTATAATATGGATGTTGTTACTCTTCATTTTGTCCCAAAGGTCCTTTAAACTATCCTTATTTATTTATTTATTTTCTTTTTGCTGCTCTGATTGGGTATATTTTTCTACTTTGTCTTTAAAATTGGTGATTTGCTCCTCTGCTTCATCCTACATACTCTATATTCCTTCTAGTGTATTAGTTACTTCCAATATTGTATTCTTTAATTTTCATTGATCCTTTTTATGGCTTCTATGTCTTTTTCATGCTATTGAGCATCCTTATAATCATTATTTTGAACTCTATACCTGATAAATAGCTTATCTCCATTTCATTTAGTTCTTCTTCTGGAGGATAATCTTGTTCTTTCATTTGGGGGCTTTTTTTTTGTCTTCCCACTTTGGCTACCTCTTTGTGTTTGTTTCTTTGTGTGGTAAATCTGCGAAGACTCTGGTACAGCTTATGTCAGACACTGCCTGTGACTGGTCCAGGGTAACCTGTTTGGAGCCATCAGTGATCCACATTTGTGGCTCTTTCTTTTGAGTCTGGGTATGTACTGAAAGGTGCAAAGCCTATACCAAGACCAACTTTTAACAGTCAGGGGGCCCAGGGGATAGTCATCTAAAGTTTTTAGGCACCTAGAGATTTGTCTCTACCTACTGACTGCCTGTTAGGCTTAGTCACTCAAAAAGCCTCTGGCCATAGTCCTTACCAGGGCTTAAGCTCTATAGGGTGGGGCAAGAGAGATTCCTATAATTGAGTCTATTGCTTCCCCCAAGGCTGATCCTGCATGGAGGGGAGTGCTCTCCCCAAGAAAGATGGCTTCTGCAGTATGGGTAATGATTTAGCAAAGGGATCCTGGCAGCTGACCCTTCATCTCTTTCCTCAGAACCACCATCCTCAGACTCTTCTCACATGGCTCTAGTTCACTCTCTTCTCCCTCTGCCAGAATCTGTTGGCCCTATTAAAAACAAAACGAAAACAAAAACAAAAATAACCCAAACTCTAGCTGTCTCTCCTTGGTGGACAGAAAACTGGTTGCTTTTTACAGCTGGATATTATGTGGGTGCCTTATCTGGTTCTGATGCTCTAGGCTGGTGAGTCAGGCTTGGGGTTTAGACCGCACACTTCTCAGGAGGAACCACACCCTGACTGCTGATATATTCCTCTGGAACTTTAGCTGCTGCATGTGGGAGCCCCACCCCTTCTTGTGCCTTTGCACTTCCTACCAGTCTCAGTGTGGTGATGTGCTTTCTTCTATAAGTTCTTGGTTATAAAGCTTCTCTCCTGTTGGTGTTCAGTTGGTTATTCAGAATGATTTTTCTTTAATTTAGTTGTAAGTCCAGTTTGGTCCTAGAAGGTGGTGAGTGCAGCTTCTACCTACTCTGCCACCATCTTCGTACTTCTCTTATAGATTTTTTAAACTAAGTTTATTCAGGAGACATTGGTTCATAAAATTATATAGGTTTCAAGTATACAATGACACATCATCTGCATATTGCATTGCATACCCACCGCCCAAAGTTAAATCTTATTCTCTCACTGTATATTTGACCCCCTTTACTACCTCCCACCCCCTTTCCTCTGGTAATTAGCATACTGTTATCTGTCTCTATGAGTTTGTTTGTCTTGTTTGTTTATTTGTTGCTTTCAGTTTTATATCCCACATCTGTGTGAAATCATATGGCTCCTGACTTTTTCTGTCCAATTTATTTTACTTAGCATAATATTCTCAAGGTCTATCTATGTAGTTTTATGGGTGAGTAGTATTCCATTGCATACATGTACTACAACTTCTTTATCCAATCATATATGGAAGAACACATCTGTTGTTGCCATGTTTTGGCCACTGTGAATAATGCTGCAGTGAATGTAAGGGTTCTTATATCTCTGCAAATAAAAAATAAATTTCATTTTATTGTTGTGTCATATGGTAGCTCTAGTGGTCAAAGCAATCAAAGAGCAGGACAATTGCTAGTGGAGAGAAACAAACTCTTCTGCTGATGGGAGAAATATTTTAAAAATTGCTATACTCTGATTGCTATGACCATTGCAATATGGCTCCATAACTAGAATTTCAAATATATGGCAGTTTCCAATATGGTTGAAGAGATTGCTGTGTCACTCTTGAAAGAAAGTTGTCCAACTGTCCAGCTGGAGATGCCAGATGGTAAAACTTTATGACTGCATGGAAAGGGAGATGGGGCTATTCCTGGCTATTCCTGCCAAGGTCCTAGGCATTTGTGTAAAGCTATTTTTGACCCTCCAGACAAATAGCATCCAGCCAAGTACCACTACATGATCTGAAGCACACTACAGGGAGCTGGAAAAATCAAAATAACTTAGCTGGTATGGCTTTCTGAAAGATCAACTTGGATGGGCTACTATCCTCCTTTATTCAATCAAGCACTAATCTAGGTGATGCTGTGTAGGGACTTTACAAATGCAGTTAAAGCTCCTAATGAGTTGACTTTAAGTAAGAACAATTATCCTGGTGGGCCTAACTTAATTTGTTAGATAGCCTTAAAAGTAAGCCTGAATGTTTCACAAGGAGAGAATAAATTTAACCTCAGATGGTAGCTTCTGCCTATGCCCATGAAATTCAACCCTGCATAATCTTCCCTTTCCCTTTCTCTTTCTTTCTTTCTTTCTTTCTTTCTTTCTTTCTTTCTTTCTTTCAATTTTTTTTGCCCTACAGCATTACTTAGCCAGCTACCAAAATTGTGTAGGCCAATTTCTTGAAATAAATAAATCTTTGTAGAAAGTCCTACTGGTTTTACTACCTTCATTCAACTTTTACTGATATACTGGGATAAATTGCTAAAAAGCAATAAATAACCAAACAAATATTTAATAAGATGTTATCACAATTTTTTTAGTATTTTCATGTTTGTTGTTATAGTTCCTTTACAAAATTTATTGGTATCATACTGGGAATTGAATTAAATTATAGATCAATTTCAGGAGCATGACATTGTTATGATATTGAAGCTTTTTCTATCCATCTATTTAGTTCTCCACTTATTTAATTCTTTAATGTTTTTCAAAAAATATCTTATGATCTCCTCCAAAAGGTATCATATATTTTGGCCATGTTTTCTAGATACTTTATATTTGTAATGTTATTATATGTATTTTATTAAAATGAACATTTCTATTTGTTACTGTGGGTAGAGAATTGTTTTATATACTGAATTTTATATTTCTGCAGTCATCTTTAATTCTCTTACTGATTTTTAATACTTTGCCTGAAGGATCTTTTATGTTTTCATTTTCTGTCTTGTTTTTCCTCCTTTCTTCACCCCATGTCTCCCTGTAAGAAACTCTAAAAAGAAAGTGAAAGGAGACAAAAAAACTGGTTTCAAGTTTACCCATGACCTGGTTTGTAGATATTGCAGTTTATGGAATAGGCACTTTTAGAATGCTGATGTATTTTTTTAGGGGCCATTTCAGCCTAATCATGTTCATGAGAAAAAGTAGAGTTAAAAAGAATATATATGGAACAGGTATAATATTCTTAGAGGTTATGATTTTGGATAAATTACTTAATTCTTTTAGATATGTATTTACATGTAAGGTGGAGATGAAAATAAACCTATATCATCGAGTTATTTAAAGGACAAAATTTAATGAATGTATGCATGCAAAATTTTCATCACTTTGGAAACACTCATTTAATAGTGGTCATTGTGATTAAAGACAAGTGTTATCTGTATTTAATTAAAAGTGTTAATTAGTATATAAAGTATTTCTATATAGTTTTTC